>NC_060277.1:98469002-98657371 GCF_021613505.1 Equus quagga | reverse complement strand
GAGGTCCCAGGGGCGGGGGAGTGAGTGTGAGCAAATGGAGGGTGGAGGGGGCGGCCAGCCAGAGAAGGACTTGAGGGTGAGAAGGGGGAGCGGTGGCAGGGATGAGCCCTCCTCAGAAACTCCATCCCCCCGAGGAAGCTCGAGGGCAGGTGACCCCCTCGCTCCCCGAGTCTCCTGCGTCTCCCCTGATTCTCCCTCTCCATCCCTGGGGGCTTGTTCCTAGCGTCCCTGAGGCAGCCGCAGGACCGCGGCCGTCCCAGACCCGTCTGACGGGCTCTGGGGGTTTCTCCGCACCTCCTGGCGAGAGCTTGTTAGATGCAGCCTCCGGGATCCGTCTGCGGGGGATCCGTCTGCTGCACTGGGGCGAGGGCTGTGGGAAGGATCATCAGGAACCCATTTCTCGTTCTTCACGATAAGAGGTCTTGCGGACGGAGGAGGGGGTGCAAATGACTTTTAGCGTCAAACCCCCGCCATCTGGGGGACCTGTCGCTGTCGGACCAGGCAGGAATGCTTTTCGCTTGGAGTGGCGATGGTTTTCTTTTATGAATGACAGTCGTTTCAAATGCAGCAGGATGTGTTATAGTTTCAGGGTTTTAAATTTTACTTCCTCCTCTAGCTCTCGGAGCGCGGTGCGGTGTGGGTTTGGCGAGGGCAGATAGGACCGGTTCTGTGCTATATTGCAGCGTGCGTTGAGCCGAAAGCTCTGTGAGGGATGGGTCTTGCCCAGAGATTACACTGGTCATAAACCTGGGGACATGAACTGCGTCATTAGGGGATAAGGATGTGCTTGACTGGTGTATTTATACCGGAATATTTGAATAAGTTTGCATAGATTTATGCATACATGCAAATATCCTTCCAAAAGGAAATTGTAAGTCATGAGATTCTAGAGTGAGAGGAGACCTTAATTAAAGGTCATTTGATTCGGCCTCTTTCTCTTCCTTTCTCCCATAGCCTCTCTTTTTTATCTAAGGCCACTCAATCCACCTGTGCTTCAGCGTCTGTCTGTTCCCACCTTGTCACGAACCCCACTCCTGTGTATTCACTGGCTCCCTCCTAACATATTCAGGCTTCTCCCATCTTGAACCAAACTCTCCTTCCATCTCCACAGCTGTCACCTTTTCTGTTCCCACTTCACAGCCGGAAATCTTGGTAGGGTTGTCCACGTTTATTGTCTCCCATTTCCCTACCACCTACTCACCCCTCAACCCACCGCGGTCTGATTTCTAGCCCTGTCATCCCACTGAAATGTGTCCCTAGACTTAACTGACATTTTTCGTTCCTTGTCTTACTTGATGCCTCAACAGCATTTGACCTTGTTGACCCATTGCCTCCTTAATGGAAAATGCTCTTCCCATGGCTTCTGTGAAGCCTTGCTCCTGTTTTTACTCATACCCCTGTTTTGCAGACTCACCCTCCTCTACCCTGTTTTCGATGCAGATATTCTTCCAGGCTCTCTTCGCGCTCTCTATTGTCTCCTCAGGCAGTCTCTTCTAAGCCCACAGCTTCGACTACTATCTATATGCCAAAGATTCTCAAATTTTACTCCCCGTCCAGACCTATTCTTTAAATTCCAGATCAATATGTCATATTGCCTATTTAAAAACAAGCTGCCTCACAAGCCATGCTATGGCAGGGGTCCCACATATAAAGTAGAGGAAGATGGGCATGGATGTTAGATCAGGGCCAGTGTTCCTCAGCAAAAAAGAGGAGGATTGGCAGCAGATGTTAGCTCAGGGCTAATCTTCCTAAAAAAAAAAAAGTGCCTCAGACTCAACTTATTCAAATCCTAACCCATGATCTTAGCCCACCTAATCCCTGTATTTCCTATTTCAGTGAATGGCATCACCCTCCATCTGCTTATATAGGCTGGAAACCTGGGGGGACCAGGGGGCAGGAGGGGTCATCCTTTATATCCTCCTCTCTCTCACCACATCCTCTGCCCCCAGTAAAATTCGTCACTGAGTTCTGTCCCCCCCGTCCTTTGAGGGATGTTATTAGGGCCAAAGAATCTGGCTTGGGACATTGCTTATTTAAACTATACCCAGATCACCTGCTGGACTGGTCACATGGGTTCTGTCATTTTAACATCCTAAAAATCTCTCCAATCTGTCCACCTCTCCACATGTTCTTTTCTACCTCCTTTTCCCAAACTCCTGTCATTTCTGGTCTGGACACCTGCGGGAAGCTCCCAAGGGGTCTCCTTGTGGTATTCTGCACATTGTTTGTTCCTTCCCTTGCCCACTGCTAGTTAAACCCCTCCCTCAATAGTATCCCATTACTTTTGGGAGAAGACCACATCCTCACCTGGGCCTTTAAGGCCCTTTGTAGCTCTGCTCCTGCCTCTCTCCATCACCCCCTGACGCTCTATGCTCAGGTTATGTAAGCCTTTCAAGCCCTTGAACCTACCGGAGTTTCTCTTACCAGTTTCTCTTACCGCAAGGTCTTTGCATATGCTGTTTCCTTTCAAAATGCTCTGCTCCCAGCCATTTACCTCCTACTCACGGATTGCTCAGCTACTCAAGAGAAGCCTGTTCGGATCCCAGACTACAAGTCAGCATCCTTTGTTATTGCTCTTGAAGAACTGTAATTCCTTTCCTTAGAGTTTTCTGTTTGTCATTTTAAATTTATTAGTGCGATTATTTGCCTCTATCACTAGACTTTACCTTCCTTGAAAGCAGAGACCAGGTCAGTTTTTTACTCACTGTCCCCATCCGTGCTTTGCACACTGCCTGGGACCTGGGTAATCAATACATTCTTGTTGAAAATGAATCCAATCTCTGTTCGAATCCTCTGGTGATGGAGGTACGTTGCCATCAGGCTAGCCCATTTTAGTGTCATGTCAGAAGGGTCTTTTCTATTTGGAGTTCCATGTAACTTTTATACATAGATGTTATTTCTGCTGTTTAGAGCTACGTAGAACTAAACACAATTCCTTTTCTATATGAAAGCTCCTCAGGTATTTGAAGACAGCTTACATATTCCCTCAGATTTTCTCTTTTGCAAGTTAAACATCCCCAATTCCTTGAATAGGCTGTATTCCAAACCCTTCATCATTTAGGTTAGTTTCCTTTGGAAATGCTCTGTTTTGTCAGTGTTTTTTCTAAAATGTGCCCAGGGTGGAACATAGGGATCAGTGAAGAATATCCATGAACTCATTCTCTTGAGCTGGATACCACCATTATTAATACTGGGTAAAATTGTGCTCGCTTTTTTTCTGCAGTAAATCACACTCTTGGCTCATACTGAGCTGACAATCAATTAAAACTTTAACGTTCTTTTAAAATCAACACCCCCACCCCCAGTCTAGGTATTGCACAATTGTTTTATTGAACCTAAGTGTGAGACCTTACATTTATCCCCTTTACAATTCTTTTTTTTAGGTCAGAGCATGTCTGCTACTTGTTGAAGGTCTTCTTGATTCTTGATTTTTTCATGTTATCCAAAATAGTAGCTGTCTCTTCTGGTTTAATAATCATGACTGCTGTGTCTATATTCAAGTCATTGATAAAAGGTAGAATAAGATGGGTCAGAAATAGCCCTTGAACATGCTGCTAGCCACTCTCCTCTGGGCTGACACACATCAACACACTTGGGGTACCATTACTTAACTACAAATGTATCTCATTTAATCCTGACAAAATCACCCTGCACGGTGGGGAGTATTAGCTTAACTTTGTTTTGTTCAGAGAGAGGGGCTCAGTAACTTGCCAGGTTCACAGGCAGCAAGAAGCAGGGTCAGGATTGGAACTCAGGTCAGTTCAATGCTGTTACCTAGTTTACCAACTTAGTTGCTAGGGTATAAAGAAGAGTAGATTTACCTTACCTAGAGCTTTTTGGAGGTTACTGTTAAAGTTTATTTTTCAAAAATTATCTTCTACCTTTTGGAATAGCTAAACACCTTTGGCCCATCTTGGATTGTCTTGTCATTTCTTCAGATAGCCATAATTTCCCAGTAACTACTTACTGATGGTTATCAAATAGAGTTAGTCTTGTTGCAGTATGCTTAGCATGGGTTCTGTATTTCCTTTTTGTGGGAGAAAAGCTGTTTGAGTTATTATTGCTTTTGGTTAGTGTTGACGAAAATAATCCATAACCAATCTATAAATGAAAATTTGGGTGAGTTTATTCTGAGCTGAAATCTGAGGACCATGGCCTGGGGCCTTTCTTCCCAAAGGAAGAAAGGGCACCGAAGAAGTGGGGTGCACAGAGTGATTATATACCCCCAAACAGGGTGTTTCACATATGATTGAAATGTCCCTCCCACAATAGTCACAAGATTGCCCTGTCACCACAGCACTTGATGGACACAGCAGGAGGCAAGTCTGTTGTCTCGAGCTGGGTGGTCACAGGTGAGCACAGCAGTCAGTTCCTAGCCTAAGGAAAGATGCTTAATCCTTAAGGAGATGCCAACGTTGGGAGGGGGAGGGAGGTTGCACCTTTATCTCAAGGGCCTTTGCTCTTGCCATAGGGAATATCTAAAGCAGATATACAATGCATGCTCAACAGCCACGGTCAGGCCCTTTTGGAAAGACAAGGTCAGGCCGAATTAGGTTTATACCAAATGGCTTCCTCATATTCTCCAATATATCCTATTGCTTGCCATTTTTATTTGTCATTAGTTTAGTTAATTTTGGCATTATGACATCATCTTGTGAACGGTATTTATGTTTACCATGTGGTTGAAGTTTTTTTGTTGTTATCGCTTGTTGTTGTTGGTGGCATCAGTAACCTGTATTCCTTGTCTGTTGCTTTTCCTGGCCAAAAAAGAAAGCATCATATTTAGTTCTTCTAGGAAACTGGCTGAAGAATAACATATGCGATGTTATTCAGTATATAGCATTTAGGTCATCAGAACTTGATTCATCCATAAAATACTTTGAAGCCCGTAATCTGGAAAGTAAGGAACCTAAAAGAAAATAATTTTTATCATTGTTTTAGCGTATTTGCTATATGAGAAAAAATATGTGGTAAGTTGGATACATTTTATAAAATGATCAATTGATTTAAACTTGTCTGGTTCCTTTTGGCCTTTCAAAAAGATTCAATAAGGTAATAAGTTTTCTTAGCTATTTTAAATTTTTGCTAGTAATAAAGCAGATTCTAGAGTTATAATTCTTATTGCTTACGCTGAATACAGACTTATTTATAAATGACCTCCACATACAGATAGCTACCACTGCCCCAGGCCTGCACTCTGTCTTTCAGAACGCTCGTGCTGCAGCTGCTCTGGAATCATGGAATCAAAAGTAGAGGAAAGAAAGAATCTGATGTGCAGACTTAATAGCTTAAGACAGCTGCCTCTAGGCAGGGAGAGGCTCCTTAGGAAAGCTACTCTGTTTGGTATTGCTTTCTATGCCCCTTATATTACCACGCCCCACTAATGAAAAGAAAAGAAGAAAGGCTTTCCACGTTGCCTAAACTTTTTTGTACTCTATCTTTTAAAATTGCTAGAAATCTCACTGGAGTTTCAGCAGTCCCTTTCTGAAAATACACCCACATTAATACAAATAAAACAAATGGATCACTTTCTTCATAAGTTCTTACACCTAGTTGAGGTAATGTGCTGTGAAGAAATTGGAGTAAGATGGGCCAGCTCAGTGGCGTAGTGGTTTGTGTGCTCTGCTTCAGCGGCCTGGGGTTTGCAGGTTCATATCCCGGGCGTAGACCTACACACTGCTCAAGGCGGCGTCCCATATGTAAAGAAGAGGAAGATTGGCACGGATGTTAGCTCGGGGACCCTCTTCCTCAAGCAAAAAGGAGAAGATTGGCAACAGATATTAGCTCAGGGCCAATCTTCCTCACCAAAAAAAAAGAAATAGGAGTAAGATGATGTTAAGGAATCTAAGGGAGAGAACTCTCTTAGGAGTTGAAAGGGATGTAGAAAAATGTTAGAGGTAAAATTTACCTAAAGTGCAGTACCACAAGTCAAACAATCTAACATGTTTTGTAGTCCTATTTCCTAAATCAGTGTTTTGCTATCCAAAGCATATCAGCTTTCTGCAATCTTATATGCAGTAGGTATTGTTTTTGTATATTACTTTAGTGGAGAGTTTTAAAAGTATCCTCAAGTGCAATACATTTTAGAAAATAAAATTGAACTCTTTACAGCACTATTAAATAGCTTCTTTCTGAAAACCAGAGGAATATATGCTTACGTTCTTTTTTCAGGTATTTAAATCAAGGTGCAAAGGTGTAAGGTGAAAGTATGTTACTGTACTGTTGAAAATTTTTGAAGTGGTAGAACAGTGAGCCCTTGGAAACACCTGCATTGGCAATACACTAGACACTTGCTATAATGTTGTTCTTAAGGGTGCGTACTCTGGTATGGAATTTTAGGTATAAAAATCTCTTAATGGGATCCTTTTTCATACATCAGTATTACTAACCTTGAATGGGCTCTGAATGCCACCTTACACTTCAATTACCGCCTTCAATTTCCTAGTGATTTAATCTCATAATTTCCGACTTATTTTTTAATGATGAAAATTAAATATTCCTCATGTGGCTATAAGTATTTCTAGAAGCTCTATGCATTTTGAACAGGTATGACTCATATACACTTTAAGAGATTTCAGTACAGCAAATAAGGTAACATATCCATGTGCTCACCATCCAGATTTAAGAAGTCTTAATATATTAAGAAGTCTTAAGTCTAAATATATTTGGGGGCTGGCCCGGTGGCGCAGTGGTTAAGTACACACATTCTACTTCGGTGGCCCGGGTTTCGCAGGTTCAGATCCAGGTACGGACATGGCCCCGCTTGGCACACCTTGCTGTGGCAGGTGTCCCACATACAAAGTAGAGGAAGTTGGGCACTGATGTGAGCTCAGGGCCAGCCTTCCTCAGCAAAAAGAGGTGGCAGATGTTAGCTCAGGGCTAATCTTCCTAAAAAATAAAAAAAAGCTATTTGCCTCAGATCTTTTAATTTTTAGAAATAAAACATTACAGATCCAGTTGAATCCCCTTTGTATCGCTTCTTGATTCCTCTAACCTTTCCCAGAAATAACCACTATTGTAAAGTTGGTATAGATTCTTCCTGTTCACATCTACATATATTTGTGCCCATAGATAATATATTGTTTTGTGTGTTTTTAAAATGTGTATAATGGTGTCGTACTATATATTTCCTTCTGCAACTTGCATTTTTCATTTCAAATGGCATTCGAGACTTAGTCCTGATGATACGTAGAGAGCCAGTTAATTCTGTTTAACTACTGTGTAGTATTTTATTTTGCGAATATACCACTATAAGTTGTTTTCTTATCAAAGGACAATTTAGGTGGTTTCTGATTTTGATTTTCCCGGAGTGCACATTATGTTTCCTTACGTACATATGTCTAAGTTTCTTTAGGATATTGTCTAGAGACCTAGACGTATGCACTATGTAGAATTGCTATGTAGAATTGCTGGGCGATGAGTTACCTTTGTCTTTACCTGGTTATGCCAGTTTGTGCTCATACCAGCAGTATATAAGTTCTTCTTACTCATGTCCTCTTGCACTTAATATTGCAGACATTTTAATTTTTACAATATGATAGGTATAAAACAATCTTATTGTTTAAATTTGCATTTTTTCCTGATAACTAGTGAGATTAAGCATTTTTAATATTGGTCATTGGGATTTCCTCTTCTGTGAGTTACCCTTGTATGTCCTTTGCCCATTTTTTCTGTTGTGCTGTTAGCTTTTTTTTTTAATTGGTTTGTAGAGTTTTTTCCTTTTTGTGGGGCGTAGGGTGTGCTTTGGATTCTACTTCTTTGTTAGTTGCAAATAGTTTCTCCCAAACAGTGGTGATTTTTTTCGTGTTTATAGAGTTTTAGATTTAAATTTTATATAGTTATAATTACCCCTTTTTTTACCTCTAGATTAGTGTGTTTGTGTATTTTTAAAGAAATCTTTCTCCATCTTGAAGTCAGAAAGATTTTCTTCTAAAAGGTTTAAAATTTTGCTTTTCACATTTTGATGTTTAATTCATTTGGGATTTATTTTTGTGTTTGGTGTGAATTAGGAAGTTAATTTTATCCTTTTCATATGTATAGCCAGTTGTCCCAATATCATTTATTGAGTTCATCATTTTTTCTCACTGATTTGTAATGCCGTCTCTGTTTGATGTCCAGTCTGAGTCTGGACTCCCTTCTGTTTCGTTATTCTGTGTGTCTGTATGTGCGCCACTACCACTGTGTTAATTACTGTAGCTGTAAAATTATTCTTGCTATCCGGTAGGGTAAGCCTCCTCCTTATTTTTCTTCATTTTGCATTTCTTGGCCCTTTTCCATATAAATTTTAGGAAGAACTTAATCCCTCCTCCTTTAAAAAAGTTATCTTTAAATTTAAATTTATCTTTATCTATCGCTGTTGATTTTGACCTATATTTTTTCCGTATATTTTACAAGGGCAGACAGAAAGATCATTTCAATAAAATTTAGCTGAATTACTCTAGGAAGCTGATTTTCTTCTCCTTTTTTTGAAATTAAGCCAAAAAGTGCTAATACTTATCACAACTTTGTGCTCTCTAGATTTGAAACCAAATGAATAAGCATCAGCTGTGTATGAGTAATGCAGGGTGTTTTGGTGCTTTGCTAAATTTAAGATGAAGTGCTAAAGTTTTGATGTATTTTGTACTAGCCATATAGATCTTTGGTAATGGAGAAAATGGGAAAATTATTAAAGTAAGAAATAAGTTGTCATTTTTGAAATCCAACATTCACTTATTTTTAAAATCATTAAATAAAGAGTATGTAGGGTTTCATTGGTGAATTTTTTAAAATTGTAAAGTGTTTTTAGTGTTACATGCATGTGAACAAACATCTTCTTACTTGGTTTAACAAGTAATAAAAATAACAATTATCACTAATTCTGGGTCTTCCAAAGACATCTATGTGGGGGATTAAAAAAATTTAGTTATCCTAGTTAGTTTTCTCTTAAAGAATAATATTGACAAAATTTTGTGAAATGATAGCAGACTTCGTTCCCACTGCTTAGAACAGAGCCTGGCATTGGAGGTATTCAGTAAATGATTGTTGAATGAATGAATGAACATTTGTCTCTTAATACCTTAATAAATTATCATTTTGGAAAATATCTATAGTTTGAATTTTAACGTTATATTCTCTGCCAAGCTACTGAATACTCGTTGTTCTGTTATCCAGATCATTGATAATATAGCATAGATCTAACTAAACAACTTGCTGGACTCCAATACAAGTCCTTTTTCTCCACCTGCAGATACTGAGTCTGATAACTGTTTTTTTGTGTATATATATTGAAATATATATATATTCCAATCAATTTACTACTTATCAAGCATCAAAATAAACTTAATTATATTTACCAAATTAAGTGATAAAGTGGACTAAGAGCATTATTGAAGCTTCTTTTCCACATTTTTTTCTCTTCTATTGTAGAAGGAAAGGAACGTGTCAGTATTTCTGTTTTTATGAAGTTTGTTTCTCCTTAGTACGGTGATTCTCAAAGTGGAATCTGCAGACCAGCTCATCAGCATCACCTGAGAACTTGTTAGATATGCAAATTCTCAGAAATGCAAATTACCCCCCGATGATTAAAGTAGAAACACTGACAGCGGGGCGGGGTGGGAGGGCTAGTTTGTGGCTGCAATCACTTTTAACACGTTCACCAGGTGATTCTGGTGTTGAAAAGTTGAGAACCATTGACTTTAGTATTTTGAGTTCTCTAATTTAGTTCTTTACACGTTGTTGAAGATGTTTTTTCCAGATTTCTTTCCAAATGTATACTCAACCTTGTTATTTCTAGATTTCAGTGTTCTGTTCTTCCCTTTAATACCTTCACCTATATCCAGTTTTCAAACATTTAAGAAAGCTTAGTCATCTCTTGCAGTTATAGTGGATTTGGTACCCTGACTGACCTTTCCATAGAAACAGTTGAAAATGCTAGATAGATGGTAACTATAGTTAATAATAAGATATCGAATACTTGAAATTTGCCAAAAGAGTAGATCTCAAGTGTGCTCACCACACACACAGAAAATGATAACTATGATGTTAGTGATGGATATGTTAATCAGCTTGATTGTGGTAATCATTGCACAAAGTATACTCACATCAAAACACCACATTGTACACCTTAGGCAAAATTCCCTAAAGCTGAACATATGTGTGTATGCCTATGACCCTGCACTTCTGCTGGAGGCTGAGGGGTTGGGTGGGGGGGAATATATGCAATAGAAATGCATACATATATTATTCAAAAGACATGTGCAAACATGGTAATAGCAACAGTATTCATAATTAAAAACTGGAAGCAACTCGAATAAATAATGGTATATTTATATAATTATATACTATAAAAAGCAATGAAAATGAATGAACTAGTGCTACATGCAACAACATGAATGAGTTTCAGTCATGATATTGAGGGGTAGAAGTCAGATACAAAGTAACACATGCTGTATGATTCCATTTATAAAGTTTTCAAAAACAGGTGAAACTACTCTGTCTATGATTTCTATCTCTGGTGATAGAAACAAGATAGTGGATATTTATGGTTGGGGGTGAAGGGCTAGTGACTAGGAGGGGGCAGTATGAGATGCTGGTCATCTTCTCCTTCTTAACTGGGTGTTGGTTACTCTGGGTGTGTTCACTTTATAGAAATTCATTGAACCAAACACAGTGTACGTACTTTTCTGTATGTATGTTTTTTTCAATAAAAAGTTGATTTAAGGAAATGGTAATGTTCTTTTTCTTAAACTGGGTGGTAGGTACATGGTGTTTTATATCTTACATATATTTTATATATATTTTATTCTTATTAAGTATTCAAAAAGTATAAAAATTAGTCGCTGCTTCATTGTTAACTGAGCATCTCCTGCATGGAGCACAGTCCCTGGGACATTGAAGATATTCATTAAATATTTGTTCCATTGAACCAGAAGTAGGCTAGTAGTTCTTTTTGGCCTTCTAACAGCCAAGTTTTTACTCAATTATTTGTAAATAATTATTTTTAAATAACAAAGATATAAATACAATTATATTGTGCTTATATTTATTATCAAGCTGAATTTATAAAATGAGAAACCTCTCAATATTACAAGCACTTACATCATGAATATTAGCATATTATGTTTAATTATAGTGACTGAGAGTCACATCAACAATTTAGATAAGTATAGTGTGGACTCAGGGATGTAAGTCAACAGGTTTTGCAGCTGTGAAGATGTGAAGTTTATTAGTCCTTCTCATGTTTTCAGGTGTCTCAATTTTTTTCCATTTGCTTCTGAACAACTGGAATCACAGCTAACTTTTTCTACTAAATCTTGTGTTCTTCCTCTGTACCGTGCTGCCTCTTGCTTCTTGCCTGTCTTGCATCTCCTTTCTGCTTTCCTGAATGCCCTGTGTCTTGCTAAGGGTAGAGTACGTAGGTACAAGACTTAGGGGTTGGGACTAGGGAGAGGCTGTAGGCCTTGGATCTTTGTTTCCATTTCTTTTCCAAAGATGCTTCTTTTCTTCTTCACCCTTCAAAAGAACATAGGTGCTAAACTTTCATCATGACGTTGGGAATTTAAAAAAACAGCTTCACAAACATCTTTGACAACGTTTGGAGTAAACTTTTCAGAGTAAGAGCACTAAGTTACTGAATAAGAGTATCTTAAACTGAATGGTATTTTACAGTTTTGAAAACACATTCACAGAGCTTTTCTTGTTAGATTCTCAGAGCAATCTTATGAGTTGGCACTCTGAAAATCCAGTTTAACAAACAAGACTCAAATAACAGGAAAACTCACAGCTAACAATATACTTACTGGTGAACACTGAAAGCTTTCCCCTTTAAAATCAGGAACAAGGTAAGGATGTCTGCTCTTTCCGCTTCTATTCAACAAGATATTGGAGGTTCTAGCTAGGGCAGTTAAGCAAGAAAAAAAAAAGGTAGATTGGAAAGAAAGAAAGAAAGTTATCTCTATTTGCAGATGACATGATCTTATATATAGAAAACCCTAAAGAATTTACCAAAAAAAAAAAAAAACCTGTTAGAGCTATTAAATGAATTCAGCAAAGTTGTAAGATACAAGATCAATATACAAAAATTAGTTGCATTTCTACACTAGCAATAAACAATCTGAAAATGAAATTAAGAAAACAATTCCAGGGGCCAGCCCTGTGGTCGAGTGGTAAACTTCTCACTCTGCTTGGTCGGCCCAGGGTTCCGCCAGTTTGTATCCTGGGCGCGGACATGGCACTGCTCATCAAGCCATGCTGAGGTGGCATCCCACATGCCACAACTAGAAGGACCCACAACTAAAAGTACACAACTATGTACCGGGGGGCTTTGGGAGAAAAAGGAAAGCTAAAATCTTAAAAAAAAGAGAGAGAAAACAATTCCATTTATACTAGCATCAGAAAGAATAAAATACTTATGAAGAAGTGCAAGACTTGTACACTAAAAACCACAAAACATGTTGAAAGGAATTAAAGATCTAAGTAAGTGGAAAGATATCTTGTATTCATGGATTGGAAGACTTAATATTGTTATTATAGTAATACTCCCAAATTGATCTATAAAATCAATGTAATGTCTATCAAAATTCTAACTGCTTTTTTTTCCAAAAGTGGATGAGCTGGTCCTAAAATTCATATGGAGTTGCAAAGCCATTTTAGCCACAACAGTCTTGAAAAAGAACAACAAAGTTGGAGGACACACTCCCTGATTTCAAAACTTACTACAAAGCTACAGTTATCAAGATGATGTGGCAGTGGCATAAGCATAGTCATATAAACCAATGGAATAGAATTGAGAGTCCAGAAATAAACCCATACATATATGATCAACGGATTTTCAACAAGTGTGCCAAGACCATGCAATGGGGAAACGATAGTCTTTTTAACAAATGATGCTGGGACACCTGGATGAACTTGGACCTCAACCTCATACCACATACAAAAATTAACTCAGAATCAATCAAAGATCTAAATCTATAAAATTCTTGGAAAGAAACGTAGGTGAAAATCTTCATGACCTTGGATTAAACAGTGAATTTTTTAGATACGACACAAAAAGCATGGTCAATGAAAAAATAGGTAAATTGGACTTGATCAAGATTTAAAACTTTCTTGCATCAAAGGACGCTATCAAGAAACTGAGGGGCCGGCCTGCGGACATGGCACCACTCATCAGGCCATGCTGAGGTGGCATCCCACATAGCACAACCAGAGGCACTCAGAACTAGAATATACAGCCATGTACTGGGGTGCTTTGGGGAGAAGAAGAAGAAGAAAAAAAGAATGATTGGTAGCAATTGTTAGCTCAGGTGCCAATCTTTAAAAAAAAAAAAAAAAGAAAGAAACTGAAAAGATCACCCAAAGAATGGGAGAAAATATTTGCAAATCATGTATCTGATAGGTGTCTAGTATCCAGAATATATAAAGAACCCTTATAGCTCAACAATAAAAAAGACAACCTGATTTAAAAATGGGCAAAGGATTTGACTAAACATCTCTCCAGAAAAATGTGTGAATGACCAATAAACACATGAAAAGATGTTCAACATCATAGTCATTAGGGAAATGCATATCAAAACCACAATGAGATACTGCTTCATACCCATTAGGATGGCTCAGGCTAAAAAAAAAGTGTTAAAAAAAAAATGTAGAGAAATTGGAACCCTCAAACAACTGCTGGTGGGAATGAGAAATGGTGCAGCCATTGTGGAAAGTAGTTTGGCAGTTCTTCAAAAAGTTAAATAGAGAATGACCCAGCAATTCTACTCCTAGCTATGTAACCAAGAGAGTTGAAAGTATATGTTCATACGTAAATTTATACATGGATGTTCATAGCACCATTATTCATAGTAGTCAAAAAGTGGAAATAACCCAGTGTCCATCAGCTGATGGATAGATAAACAGATGTGGTTTATCCGTACGGTGGAATATGATCCAGGCATAAAAAGGAATGAAATACAGTAGTCCCCTTTATCTGCAATTTTGCTTTCCGTGGTTTTACTTACCTGTGGTTAACTATGGTCTGAAAATATTAAATGGAAAATTCCAGAAATAAACAATTCATAAGTTTTAAATTGCACACTGTTCAGAGTAGCGTGATTAAATCTCGTGCTGTCATGCTCCGTCCGCCTGGGAAGTGAATCATCCCTTTGTTCAGTGTATCCATGCTGTATAGCTAACTGCTCATCAGTCACTTAGTAGCCTTCAGATTGACTTTCCTGACATCGCAGAGCTCATGTTCAAGTAACCTTTGTTTTACTTAATAATGGCCCCGAAGTGCAAAGGTAGTCATGCTGGCAATTGAGGTATGCCAAAGAGAAGCTGTAAAGTGCTTCCATTAAGTGAAAAAAGGTGAAATTTCTCAAATGAACAAAGAAAGAAAAAAGTCAAATGCTGAGATTGTTAAGATCTACCGTAAGAATGAATTTTCTATCTATGAAATTGTGAAGAAGGAAACAGAAATTCATGCTAGTTTTGCTGTCGCACCTCAAATATGTATGCGTAGGAAAAAACATAGTAAATGTAGGGTTAGATACTTTCTGTGATTTCAAGTGTCCGCTGGAGATCTTAGAATGTCCCCCCCACGGATAAGTGGGGACTACTGTACTGTCATATGCTACAACATAGATGATTATGCTGAGTGAAAGAAGCCAGTGACAAAGATCAGATTGTATGATTTTGTTTATACGCAATGTCCACAATAGGCAGTCCCTAGAGACAGAGTTGACATACAGGGAGTGGTTGCCAGGAGGTGAGGGGAGGGGAGAATTGGGGCTAACTGCTAATAGGTACAGGGTTTCCTTGTGGAGTGTTGGAAATGTTCTGGAATTAGATAGTGGTGATGATGGCACAATATAGTGAATATACTAAAAGCCACTGAAGTGTACAGTTTAAAATGATGGATTTTATTTTTTATGAAGTTGTCTTAGTCTGTTTGGGCTGCTATAACAAAAGGCTGCAGATCACGGAGCTTATAAACAACAGAAATTTATTTCTCACTGTTTTGGACACTGGAAGTCGGAGATCAGGGTGCCAGCATGGTTGAGTGAGGGCCCTCTTGTGGGTCACAGACTTCTTGTTGTGTCCTCACATGGCAGAACGGGTGAGCTAACTTTCTGGGGCCTCTTTTATTAGGGCACTAACTCCATTCTTGAGAGCTCTGCCCTCGTGACCTAATCACCTCCCAAAGGCCTCACCTCCTAATACCATCACCATGGGCGTTAGGTTTTCAACATGAATTTTGGGAAGACACAGACATTCAGACCATAGCAGAAGTGTTTCTGAAAAAATGCTAATAAAAAGTTCAACTAACGTATTGCATATTTATTGGATGGCACAGGAATGTCACAGCTTAAAATCATACTCAACTAAGTAGTGTAAGGCAGCTGGTGATAAGTAGTGTTAAGACTGTTGCAGAAGCACAAATAAAGGAGATATTCAGTCTTACTGGGAACCAGGAAGTTTCATAAACTTGGCTTTGCAAGATGGGTAGCATTTCCCTGAGTGAAAGTGGTTTGGAATAGGGAAATCAGGCAGAAGGAATAGTGTGAACAAAGGCATGGAGTTTGAAGTGTGAAGTACATGAAGTTGAGGTGGGGCACTGAGGTGGATCTGGAAAAACCAGGATAGATCTTGCATAAGTGGTTATAAATATCATGCTAAAGAATTTGGGCTTTGTTATTTAGGAATCACCTTTTTGGTTTTAGGTCATGTTTGGTGGCAGAGGGAAGACTGAATTGGAGAAGAGAAATTAGAATCAGGGAAACCAATTCAGTTATTGCAGCTTTTTTTTTTTTTTGAGGAAGATTAGACCTGAGTTAACGTCTGCTGCCAATTCTCCTCTTTTTACTGAGGAAGACTGGCCCTGAGCTAACATCCGTGCCCATCTTCCTCCACTTTATATGTGGGACTCCTACCACAGCATGGGTTGCCAAGCAGTGCCATGTCCACACCCGGGGTCCGAACTGGCGACCCCCAGGCTGCCGAAGCACAACGTGTGAACTTAACCGCTGTGCCACCGGGCCTGCCCCTATTGCAGTTTTTTTAGGAGAGAGGTGATGGGGGCTGAACTAGATTAGCGGTTGTGAGGATGGAAGGGAGGGATCAAATGCAAGTGACAGTGCAGAAGTAGAATTAATATGTCTTGGCCCACAAGTTTGTGTCTAGGGGGTGTTAAGTGGTGGAGGAAAGAATGACCCTGACATTGTGAATTTGAGTGACTTTGAGTTGAAAGGATAATGATGGTAATAACAGAGATAAGGAGGGACAGCAAGAGAAACAAAAGAGTGAATACTGAGGAGAGGAGACACCACTGAATTTGGCAATTAGAAAGTCATTGTGACTCGGAAGAGCAATTGCAGTAAAGTGGTTGCTGGAGAGGACTTCAAAGGATAGTTGAAGATTGCCATAGGATGAGGAAACATGCGACAAGGAGGGAGACTTGAGAAGTTTGGTTGTGAAGTGACGAGAGAAATGGTTGATAATTTGAGGTAAGAGTAGAGTCAAGGACTTTTTGCTGTTTAAGTCTCTATGAAAGGCGTGGACCCAAGATGCAAAAAACAAAGGCTGCATGAGGGGTTGGCATCAGCCCTACAGGTGAGGGACCCTGCCTCTATACATTTGAGACCTGTGCCTTAGGATGCTTCGGTAAGGTTCTGTTCTGGAGGAACAGAACAGTGTGATCCTTGAATGTGATGAAATGAAACCACTTTATGTGCTTGAATCAAATTGGAGGTAGCTATAGGATAAAAACACGCAATCTTCAGTTTATTCACCTTAAGATTAGCTTTTTTATTCTAAGTATATGGTATTCAGAATGAGTTGCACTTAAAAAATCATTTAGAGAGAAGTAGTTTTCTTGTGTTATGAGAAACAAAAATGTGAGCTCGAGTGAGGCAAATCATGTGATTTAAATTTTGGCAATAGGAAAGAGAACTGTGGGCTGGGGTGCTTGCAGGTATGTGAAACTCTTGAATCCGTGCCTGGCACCTGGCTCTCCAAACATCTTAGCTGTTGTTATTAACACTACCCCCCACCCCCGGCAAGTGGGTAGTGAGTTGTCTCCGCACCAGCTGTTGAGAGTTCAGCTTTCCCTCACTGATTCTAAATCTCATGTGCTGGGTTCTCATGTGTATCTGGTTCTGTTTCTGGGTTATTTGTTCTACTCCGTTGAACTATTTGTCTGTTCTATACCAATTCCACATTGTTTTAGTTACTGCATATGGCATATTTTAGTGTCTAATAAGGCCAGTGCCCCTCATTCTTCCTGAAATTTTTCTTGGCCACTTCCACAAATTAAAAAATTTCCCTTCCATTTCTCCTGCAACATTTACTTTGCCAGTTGTAGTTTAGATTGAATTTACAAAAGACCCATTGGGATTTTGCTTGTAATTACATTAAGTTTATAGGTTAATTTGGAGTTCATGATATCCTTACAATATTGAGTCATTGCATGCAATGACATCATTTATTTCTACATTTATTTGGATATTCTTTTATGTACTTCCTTTGGTTTTCTTCATATGAGTCTTACATATTTGCGCTGAACTTTTTTCTAGTACTTAAAAAATTTTGGGGCCAGCCCAAGTGGCACAGCAGTTAAGTGTGCACATTCAGCTCTGGTGGCATGGGGTTTGCTGGTTTGGATTCCGGGTGCGGACATGGCACCACTTGGCAAGCCATGGTGTGGTAGGCATCCCACATATAAAGTAGAGGAAGATGGGCACGGATGTTAGCTCAGGACCAGTCTTCCTCAGCAAAAAAAAAACAAACAAAAAAGAGGATTGGCAGCAGATGTTAGCTCAGGGCTAATCTTCCTAAAAAAAAAAAATTTGTTTCTGTTTTAAATGGAATCTGTTGTCTAGTTCCTATTTATATTTCCTATTTATAGCAAAGTTTTTGGTTTGTCTGCTAAGACAGGCATTTTCTTCAACTTTCTAGATAAGTCTCTCCAAGTTTTTTTTAATTCAACAAATATTTATTGAGTGCCTATTATGTGCTAGATGTTGTTTCAGGCACTTCTCCAAATTTTAAAGTAATTTATTTTAAGTCATTTATGAACTTTCCCAAATTAATGGAGTCTTAGAGAGGAAATTATTTATTCATTGAGCCAAGGGCTTGGTTAACTGGCTTATGATTTAGTGCTCATTTTGACCTGAGTCATTGGTTAACCTGCCCAGTATAAATAAATCTTTAACTCTTTGTATATTTGTCAAATTGTTCTATGCTTCAGACCACATTTCATATCTTCTTACTGGGTTTATTTACAAAAATCCTTGTCACACTGTTAACAAAGAAAATTAGATTTAACCAATGTGATTTGATTATGAAGGAAAGATACACACAAATGATGAAACCGTTTGTCTTGTGTTTCATGAATAATGACAATACTCTTTTGTTAAACATGTCCAAGTTATTTTCTTAATGTGTGTGGTCATCACTGTCTGTACAGAAGCAAAGAGAGGTCTGAAATGAAATATACTGTCAATTAACTTTAATACAGAAATTTTAATTTGGTTAGTGAAATAACACTTATCCATACTTCTAAAATTGGAAAATGCAGAAAAGAAATTGAATCACCCATAGTCCAATTATCCAGTCACAATTGTTTTTTACATTTTGGTGTTTCCATTTATTTTGTTTGTTATACTTAAAAAAAATCAAGCTGTAAAGTAAAATTTATATATCTATAAAATCCTGTGATATGAGCCCTTTCCTTAATGTATTCTGAGGATTTTGAAGCTATGTAATATGGTGAATTTGTTATAGTTTACGTAACCATTACTTTGAAATAGGACTTTGAAGTTGCTGCTACTTCATCACTGTTAAAATAATGCTGTAGAGAACAACTTTGTACGTAAACTTTTCTGTATTTAAAATTATTTCCGTAAAACACGGATTATTTATTTCAAAAACAGTTCGAAAGTTCAGAATTGTGCAAAGTGAAAATGTTTCCCTTACACCTTATTGTTTTGCCTCAGTGATAATTACTGTTAGCAATTTAATGTGGATCTTTTTAATAAAGAAAACGTACTCTGGGGGCCAGCCCTGGGGGTCTAATAGTTAAGTTCAGCTCGCTCCACTTCAGCATCCCGGGTTCGGTTCCCAGGCACAGACCTACACCACTCGTCTTATCAGTGGCCATACTATGACAGTGGCTCACATACGAAATAGAGGAAGATTGGCAACAGATGTTAGCTCAGGGCAAATCTTCCTCAGAAAAAAAAACTTACTCTACATACTATTTTGTAACTTTTAGAAAACTTAGCACTCTATTGTGGATGTTTCCCCTTGTCAGTACATACAGAGGTGCCTTGACCTTTTAAATGGCTGCGTAGTTGTGATTCTTTTATCTATGCTTCTATTTATGGCATTTATTTAGGTTTAGGTTGTCTGGGTTTTGGGGTGTTTTTTGGCTATTACAAATAATTCTTTATTGGCTTTCTCTATGATAGTGATAATAACTAACATTTATTGAGTATCAAGTAAATGAAGGTTGTTTCATTGTTGTATATGTATGGGTGGATGTGCATTTCTTCCTATTTCCTCATGTTTCCATCCCTGCCCATAGGGAGGGTAGAACTTTAGCTCAAACTGTCTTGACTCCTAAGAGAAGAATTATTACAGGGGAAAAAAACCCTTACTTACTCTTCTTAGGAGGAAGAATTGCCAGTCTATTGGTCCGTATGGAACTTTTGTGCCAGAAGGAGTTGTAAGTTTTATCCTTCCTTTTTCACGTCCTGTACCCAGGACTAGAAGGCCAATAGAGTCAGCAACCATGGACTGGCCTTTTAGAGGCAGATCTGACCATTCTCTTAGTTCTCTGTTACTCCTCCGGCCGAGGTGAGAACTGGCTGGGGAGTGGACTGAGTCTGTTCCGCAGACGTGAGAACTGGCTGGGGAGTGGACTGAGTCTGTTCCGCAGACGTAGTCTTTCCTTCCAGTCAGCGTACTGAGTGGGGATGTGCCAAGGTGTAGGGCTTTGTTGCGTGAGTCTGGGGCCCCATTTTGACCTTGTACCTGAACTATATTTTATAGTCTCAGCATTTATCCCATATTTGCAATGGGAATTATTAGAGATTGCCCAGCCATTAAAAAATCACAGCATCATTTCTCAACTTTATTGAGGTATAACCTATATATAATAAAATACAAACAGTCAAGATATAGAACATTTTTGTCGTCTCAAAAAATTACTTCATGCTTCTTTGCTGTCCATTTCACCTAGGCAACCACTGGCCTTTTTTTTTTGGTTAGCCTAGATTAATTTGGCCTCTTCTATAAATTCCTCTAAATACGAGATGAATTTTATATAATATAAGATGAATTCTTATTTCGCATTTGGCTTCTTTTAGTCAGCATTATGTTTTTGAGGTTTGCCAATGTTGTTGCGTATATCGGTAGTTAGTTTCTTTTTAATTGCTGGGTAGTATTCCATTGTATGGCTATACCACAATTTGTTTATCTGTTCACCTCTTGGTAGATATTTGTGTTATTTCCAATTTTTGGCTGTTATGAATAAAACTGCTGCAAACATTTGTGTACAAGCATGACTGTGTTTTCATTTCTCTTGACTAGGTCACATTAACTTTATAAGAAACTGCATCACATCTTTGCCAATATTTAATGTTGTCAGCCTTTTACATTTTTCTTTGTGTTTTTTTTTTTTTACCCAAAAAAACAAAATAGGAACATACTTTTTTCTTTTCCCATAACAATTTGTAAGGGAATTTTAAGGCCTTCAGAGATGTCAGGAGGTTCATTTATGTGAATAGTTAATGGTCTGAGATGGATAATGTGAAAGATGTCCTTACAGATTCTTTTAAGAGATAACTATAGGGCTGGCCCGGTGGCGCAGCGGTTAAGTTCGCACTTTCCACTTCTCGGCGGCCTGGGGTTCGCTGGTTCGGATCCCCAGTGCGGACATGGCACCGCTTGGCACGCCATGCTGGGGTAGGCGTCCCACATATAAAGTAGAGGAAGATGGGCACGGATGTGAGCTCAGGGTCAGTCTTCCTCAGCAAAAAAGAGGAGGACTGGCAGTAGTTAGCTCAGGACTAATCTTCCTCAAAAAAAAAAAAAGATAGCTATAGGACATGCAAGTTTAACTTATTTCTACCTCATCACTTCTAGTCCCACATGACTTCAACATTTTTGTTTTGTTTTGTTTTGTTTTGTTTTTATGACTTCAACATTTTAACAGAAATTATTATTACAGGAGTGTATAGCACGGAGTGATTCTATAGGCCTGAAGACAGGTATTCCTGATGGCCTTTCTCACATTGTTCTAGACTAGCACTATCCCATGCAGCTTTCTGCATTGATATCTACTAGCCACATGTGGCTCTTGAAATGTGGCTAGTGTGACTGAAGAACTGAATTTTTAATTTTAATTAATTTTAATTTTAATCACCGTATGTGTCTAGTGGTTACTTTATTAAACTGCAATGTTCAATAAAGTAAGCACTAGACACATTCATCTGACAAGAAGTAATTGAGTGAGACTTGGTGGCTGAACTGGCTCTCGGGCATGTTCATCTTTTCTATCATACTTCCCGTTCCTGTGGGGGATTCACGTGTCTTTAGAGAGCTGTAACCACGGCCTGAGGCACCACAGAAGGAGAACCAGTGGATTCGTGAGGGTTCTTGCCCTTGTTAGGGTGGGGCAGTTATTTGGTCATGAGCTCTTCTAGTCAGGTACTACACTGTTTATTTTTCCTTACCAAAACAGCATGCATATGCTTAAATAACCCAATTTTTAAAGTAGACTTTTGGATGAAAGTGTGTTATTTATATTCTGAAACTGTATAATGTTGCCAGTGGGGTCCTGGTAAATCCTCCCAATTTTTTTGACGAAGAGAAGCAAATTCTCTTTCTTCATTTAAAGGCTTTCAAATAAATAATAATATAATTACTTCCAGTAAAGTTTCCATTTGAGATTTTTATTCTTTTGAGTAGTAATGTTAATAATTTTTTACATTTCAAGTTATTAATGAAAAAACTTTACAGCCCTCAGAGAGTTAAATGTTCTAGTAACTCAGATAATTAAACTTATATAAAATTGCCCATCAATTCTATATTTTCATTTCTTAACAGTTGCATGGCTGTAGTGGCTGGACTTTTAATATTGTTTCCTAGAAGCAAGGTCAATGTTAGAAAAATTATGGAATTTTCCCTTGGCATTACTGTGTTGTGTTAACAGCTACTATTTATAGGGACTTATATTTTTATGAGAAAATGAGACACGCTGCTTGGCTCACCATAAAAACACAGATGCTTCTAGATTCCAGTAGGGAGGGCTTTTGCTCACAGCATCTGTTTTAGTTGGCCAGCCAGATGACTTCTACATATTTTCTCACTCTTTTTTGAAGGGCACCACCTCTTTGACAAGTAAAGAAGTTACAAATGAAAAGGTTAACTTAGCATTTTGTAGATTTTTTATTAGTACTTAGGCTATATCAGTTCTGTGTAATTTTGAATTATTCGATCATTTTTATTAAATTGTATCACTTCCTCAATAACCTTGAAATGTCCTTTGTGTACATGATCTTTGCATCGCTTATTTTGCAGTTGAGATAGATTTGTATTGATATGTAAGTTCATTTATTCAACAAATGTTTGATGAGCACTCACTGTGTGCCGGGCCCTCTACTAGCCCAGGAAGCATAGATGTGAGCAAGATACTCTCTCAGTCCTTGACAAACTTACATCTTTTATGCAATGCAAACATGTAAACAGACAATAAAAATATAGTCGGGTGCTTCCACTTGAAGTTAATTTTATCAGTTTAGTGGGAGAGGAAGATGTCTAGGAAGTTCTTCTAGAAAAAGTAATGTCTAAGCTAAGAATTGTAGGATGAGTAGGTGTTGGCTAGGCAAGGGGCCTCAGGGTTAGGGGAGAGAGAAGAATATAAAAGGAAGAAGCTTGTAGGTGAAAGAGACCCCAGGGTAGTTGGGAAACTAAAAAAGTTTGGTACGTTTTTGTCATATGCCTGGTCAGACTGTGACCGGGGGCAAAATACTATCTCATTTGGAAAGCAAATTTAGGACCTAGACTTCATTCATCTCATGTTCTAGATTAGTAATTTCTAAACATTTTATCATGAATCCCGTAAGTAAAGAATGTTTTGTTCATGTATCCCCAATATACATACACACTTATTTATAAGTGATATATTAATAGTTTATATACATAGTAAAACATATACAAAAAGAAAGAAAAAGGATGAACTAAAGATGAAAAATATATTCTCATTTTTATTTTACTTATTAATATGGAAAGCAAAGTGATGCTTCATTATTCTTTAAAATCTATTTGGAGGTCTGTCTCTAAGTTCAGTTTGTTTTGGTACTTGGATTATCTTGCAAACCCTTCAGGTGCACATATCCCACTTTAGAGATGACTACTCCAAACAGCTGAGATAACTATATTGAAACTAGCCTTTTAGTTAAAACAAAAACAAGGCAAAAAGTGATTTATTTTCCTCTCTAAATTTGTATTTGGGAGACAAATTTAAGAAGAATCAGCTTTGACTTCAGGTTTGAAGAACGAGCACTTTAGTCGTAACAGACTAGGACGACAAGCGTCATAGTTCACTAACTAGGAAACCCTAGAGATTGGTGGAAGGGATGTTGGTTAAATACATTCTGTGAAGGAATGTTTTGCTAGTAGCTGTTGATCAAAAAGATTAATTGCTGTTTTAAAAAATAACCCTGTAATTATCTTTATTGGAGATATTTGGAAGATGGCTTTTCCAACCTATAGGAGATATGGTTCATAGCCACTTGGGATCTCTTATAAAAACATACTTTTTCATGAGACACTTTATCAAACTCATTGAATTTACTTCATTGCATTTGAATCAGTTAAAATTCTTTTTTTTTTTTTTTCCTTTGGAGGAAATGGAAAACCAACTCAAATAAGCTAGAACAAAAAAAGAGAATTTATTAGCTCATAACCAGTGTTCAGGAGTGGTCTCAAGCACTTTAACTTGGTTGTCAGGTCTGTGTTTCAAGATGTGTATTTGTTTGCCATGTCTGTCTCCTTTGCTTTCTCTGTGGTGGTTTTACTCTCTTTTAGAGCAGAGGAAGCAGAAAATTTTCCTCCATGCAGTGATGAGGCAAGGGAGAATGCGTTGGTTTTTTGTTTTGTTTTGTTTTGTTTTTGCTGAGGAAGATTAGACTTGAGCTAACATTTGTGCCAGTCTTCCTCTGTTTTATATGTGGGTCACGGCCACAGCATGGCTGATGTGTGGTGTAGGTCCATGCCTGGGATCCAAACCTGTGTACTCAGGCTGCCTAAGCAGAGGGTGCCAAACTTAACCACTACTCTATGGGGCTGGCTCCAAGAGAATGCCTTTCTTATAGCACCTGTCTATATAAAATCCCCTGGATGGAATAGGACTCTGTGTGGTTGCGTGTGTGCTGTGATTGGCAGGCCCTCAGAAGCATGGGGAATGGGGAAGGAACAGTTTCCCAAAGGAAGGGTTTGCTGTTGTCACAGGTAAAGGGATGCCTGAAGTCAAAAACAATAGTGTTACTTAAGTGATGAGGAATAGAGGACAGGAAGGCATAAACTATTCTGTAAGGTTATGAAAGATGACAATCTTATTTTCCATATCATTGATTTTTATAGAGTATGCAAGCTGCAAGATGTCCTACAGATGAATTATCTTTAACTAACTGTGCAGTTGTGAATGAAAAGGATTTCCAGTCTGGCCAGTGAGTACCTAACTTTATTTTCTTCTAACCTGCTAAGTGGTATGTTAGAAACTTCTAGAGAGCCCTTATTTTTTAGGAAACTTTAGAATAATTTTTTTATTCCTTTTGCTGAGTTGGAGAATGGAAGAGATGAAAATGAGTTATATATTTCAGTTTTTACTGTCTTAACTTTGATAAATATAATGCTTTTTAATTCATACATAGCTTTTTCTATATAACTTTTATTTTTTCTCTATTTTCTTAGCAAAACTGACATACTGGTTGTATGAATAATATATAGCATAATTATTAGGTTTTTGGCTCTGGAGTCAGATTGTCTCATTTTGGCTCCTGGTTCTGCCAATTACAAACTGGGTGACCATGGGTTACTTATTTACTGTCTGTATACCTCTGTGTCCTAATCTGTAAAATTGTGGTGATGATAATGTCTTCCTTAGGGTAGCTGAGAAGATTGAGTGAGTTACACAAAGAAAGCACTTAGAACAGTGCCTAGCACGTTAATAAGCCCTCAATAAATATTAGCTATTTTGATCATTACTATGACAATCTAAGGGATGTGAAAACTGGAAGATGCATAACAAATGCAGAATGTTTACAAGCATTTTTCCTTGTCATTTATTTTAACTGATTCATATCACCTGCTGCCAGAACTTCTAAAGACTCTGCTACCAAGTGCAGTGCCCTCCACATGCTTCTGAGGTTGGTAGAGGTAAGGTGATGAAGGGACTGTACCAGCAGGCAAGCTAGGAAATACGGAGCAGAGAGGCAGGATTTTAACTGAGCCTTTTTTTGTTTTTTTAAGCCAACTGTGAAATACATGAGTTTCACAGAGGTAGAATTGCTAATCATCTGCAGTTTTCAGCTTCAGAGTAAGGGGCTGTACTTCATGATTGTATTGTTTCTAGTCCTAAAAATTCTGTGGTGCTAAGCTGAACACGGGACTTTCCATATATACGCTGGAGTATGGATAATCAGTGTGAGAATTTGCTCATGGAATTCTTTTATATGTGCTGAAGGTTCACTGTACCCACGGAGAGACACTTAAAATGCAGTTGATAGAAGGAATGTGTGTTCTAGTAGCAAATGATACATATGGAAGCATTGCCATTAATATTAAAAAATTAGAGCATTCTGAAAGGTTGTTTTCAAAAAGATGGTGCTGTTGCGTAAAAGAGTTTGAAGCTTCTGGGGCCAGCCCCGTGGCCAAGTGGTTAAGTTTGAGCGCTCTGCTTCGGCAGCCCAGGGTTTCACCGGTTTGGATCCTGGGCGCGGACATGGCACCGCTCATCAAGCCACGCTGAGGCGGCATCCCACATGCCACAACTAGAAGGACGCACAACTGAAATATACAACTACGTGCTGGGGGATTTGGGGAGAAAAAGCAGAAAAAAAAAGATTGGCAACAGTTGTTAGCTTCCATCTCAGACGCAGTGGAAAATAATCATGAGATGACTGTATTTTATCTGTTTATGAATAACTTCTGAGCAGGGTGAATTAGCACAAAATGCTTTGAAATAGTAGATATTGATATCTATATGAAAGCTGATGTATTTTGTGAAAATTTTTCATTTTTAAATTTTACGGATTTTTACTGTTTTAACCTGTTGTGAGAGTGTGCAAAAAGATTTAATGAATAGTCCTAAAAACTAACTTTATTTTGACGGTTATATCCTGGCTCTTCTATCTGGGTTCTCCTCCCTTTATTCTGTTTAGGATGTGAAATAATTCTCAGGAAAGGAAAGTCATCTAATTTTTGCTTAATATCAAGGACACTAAATCACTATCTTCAGTTTTATGTAAATTGGAAATGTAATGAAGTTGATGTTTTGGATGGTATGCACTTTGTTTAACTTGGTCCTGATTCTGCTTGATGTGTGTTTGGCCCAAGGTGCTCCTTATGCCTGGAAAACATTTTGAATTGCTGACATTCTTTGGAAATGAAATTTGTGGTTCTGTTCCTTCAGGACTCTCGTAATGCCATGTTTCCACCTGGTACTCAACAAGCATCAGTTGTTGGAAGTGAACACATTTGACGTGGAGTACTGACTGTGTTTCTGTCTTTTAGGCATGTGATTGTGAGGACCTCTCCCAACCACAGGTACACGTTTACTCTGAGGACCCATCCATCAGTGGTTCCAGGGAGCATTGCATTCAGCTTACCTCAGGTAACTCAGATGTGAATGCATTCTCTTCTGTTCTTGAAAGGTGTAGAAGAATCAATTCATTTAAAGCGAGTATTACCATATAGCTATATTGATTGACATTGAAGAAAATAATCTAGACATTATACAAGAGATTTAAAGATATATTCTTAATTGCCAGTTTTTACTGTGTCTGCCTTTTATTGCCTTGATTTTTTTCTAATTTTAAAAAATTCTGCTGTAATATTGGTTAGCTATGAGATAAAATATCACGTTATTTTAATGTTAACTCAAAGGGTAACCAGAAAATATATAAAAATAGCATTTGCTTGTAAAATTGACATCTAATAGTGATTTTAAGATGCCATGATGTGAGACTAAAGAAAAGAATATGATATAGGTAGTTGTTATCTCAAATTACAACCTAACTTGCTGGGCTTCTGGAACAAGTGGAAGAATTATGATTTCGTCTACAACTGTTGGTGGATTCTGTGGAGGGAAAGTGGCCTAGCACTGTCGCAGGAACGTAACAGATAATTTGGGAGCATCACAACTGCTAATCTGGGTCCTTGTCTCCCTTATCATCTTGCTCATGCTGCTGATTCCACAGGCCTAAGCAATGTAAATGTAACCCCTACCTCCTTCTACTATGCTAGTGAGCATTGATTTACTCCCACGGAAGTTCAGGGAGAGAGATCAAACACTCCTTAGGGAACTGTTAAAGATCTCTTGAAACCCTCAAAGATTATGGGAAATCTTCTCTCACTAGTCCCCTGTTCTCTGTTTGGATGCCTCTCCATTATCAAGACTACTTTTCACACTTGTTTTATAGATCAAAGGTTTGGGATATTCTAGAGTTTGCCAGCTTTTACAGAGCTACATTTGGGATTCTGGTGGTCAGAAATGGGGTTGCTGACTATTTCTCCTTGTCTCTCTGCTTTTTAAAGAAACATTTACTAGAGGCCAGGTACTATTCTAAGTACTTTTGCATGTGTTAGTTCATTTAATTCTCAAAACAACCCCATATGATGGATACTATTATTATCATCCCTGGAGGCTCTCTTTGGAATTGAAGTATGGAACCTAAATGTGGCTGCTTTGTGACTCAGAGTCTGGGCTTACCTAGCATGCTGCTAAATTTCAGGTTGGCTGGAAGTGGGATGGGATATTACAGAACAAGGAGGTGAAGGGCAGAGAGGAGGGAGAAGTGACCTACGGTGAGAAAGTTGGAAGGGAGAACACTTGACGTTGCACGTATTCAAAATGCAGCGTCTTTTATTTTTTATAATTTTTATTTTATTGAGGTCATAATAGTTTATAACATTGTGAAATTTCAGTTGGACTTTATTATTTGTCAGTCACCATATAAATGTGCCCCTTCACAACTCCCAACCCCCTTCCCCTCCGGTAACCATGTAACTGTTCTCTTTGTCCGTGTGTTAGTTTATATTCCACATATGAGTGAAATCATACGGTGTTTCTCTTTCTCTGTCTGGCTGATTTCGCTTAATATAATACCTCAAGGTCCATCCATGTTATTGTGAATGGCACGATTTTGTCTTTTTTTATGGCTGAGTGGTATTCCATTGTATATATCTACCACATCTTCTCTCTCCAATCATCAGTCACTGGACACTTGGATTGCTTCCACTTCTTGGCTATGGTGAATAATGCTCACAATGCAGCATCTTTTAACTCTCCACCGCAAAATCCACAGTGTTCAGATGAGTAGACAAACTATTGATTTTCAGCCAAAAATTATTTTTCTCACTGTTCTTGGAAGTGTTACCAGTAATTACTAATTTTGAATCTATACCAAGCCAATCCTGAATTCCTGCCTAGACACAGTCTTGCCTGCCTCCATACGTTCTTGCCATTGTAACTAGTTAGGGCCTGGGGAGAAGCTAAAATCTGGTTGCAAATTTCTGAAAATCCTTTTAGTGATGACCATTTAGTGATTTGAATTCCTACTTGGGCTTCATTATAGATTATCTATTAATTTAGTTTTCATGAATTGAATGTTTCTCTTTTTGTGATACTGTAACAAACAGTATAACTAACCACAGTACATTTACAACACTGAAATATTCTCTGATACTATGAAGGCCTTCAGGAGCATTGTATTTTGCAAAGGCTCATGCTACTCAGTGGTGCCGGCTTTACAGTAAAAAGGCAAACTTTGTATGTTTTTGGACAAGTGTGCAAATATAAACTATAGCCTATAAATTTTCTAGGGCCACCATAACAAAGTACCACAAACTGGATGGCTTAAAGCAACAGAAATTTATTGTCTCACAGTTCTGGAGGCTAGAAGTCTGAAATCAGGGTGTCAGCAGGGCCGTGCTCCCTCTGAAGGCCCTAGGGAAGAATCTGTGCCAAGCTTAGCTTGCAGTGTTGCTGACAATCCTTGATGTTCCTTGACTGGTAGCTGTATCACTTGTCTCTGCCTCTATTATCAGATGACTTTCTCCCTGTGTGTCTGTGTGTCTCTTCTTTTCTTATAAGGACACCAGTCATATTGGCCTAGGGCCTATCCTGATTCGATAGGACCTCATCTTAACTTGATTGCATCTGCAGGCCCTGTTTCCAAATACGGTCACATTCACAAGTGCCAGGGGTTAAGACTTCAACATATCTTTTTGTGGAACACAACTCAATAAAAGCGTACCATGTTTTGGTCTTTGTATGTGTTCCTGAAACTCATAGGAATTCCTCTTTTCCTCATTTCTCTAATTTTGTTTGATGTGGTTTTAAATGTCTTTTTTTTCTCTTTTACTTATAGCGAAAATGGGCTGGACTTTCTATTGGGCAAGAAATAGAAGGTAGGTATATTTTTTAGCTACCTGAGGTAAATTTTCTTTATGATTTTCTCATAGTTATGGAGATCCGTACGATTTTCTGTTACTGGTTGTCAGGCCATTAAACATTCATCCTATTCATATTACAGGTTAGATCTATGAGAATGGAAAGTAAATAGTTATGGTACCTACCTCTTTATCTCCTTGCTGTTCTTTTTTTTTTTTTTTTTTAGGAAGATTAGCCCTGAGCTAACTACTGCCAGTCCTCCTCTTTTTTGTTGAGGAAGCCTGGCTCTGAGCTAACATCCGTGCCCATCTTCCTCTACTTTATATGTGGGACGCCTACCACAGCATGGTGTGCCAAGCGGTGCCATGTCCACACCCGGGATCCAAACTGGTGAAGCCTGGGCCGCTGAGAAGCGGAGCATGCGAACTTAACCGCTGCGCCACCGGGCCGGCCCCCTCCTTGCTCTTCTTTCTGCCTGGAAATTATAATCTAATGGGGGAAGAATATCCACATATTTGTTGCTTACATAATATTTACAAGGTAAATATGTGCACAAATATTAGCATTAGGAGCTCTGTGAAAAGTGCTAAGATAGAACAGGAGTGGATGAATTGACTGGAGACTGGAAAATTAGCCAGAGAAATCTTTCTAGGCACTGGAGTTTTAAGCATGATTATGAAGTAGGAGGAAGTCATTACATGGTAGAGACAAGGAAGAAAGACTCTTAAGATGAGAAATAATATAAATAAAGGTAGTGAGATGGGAGCAGGCAAACCGTAGGCAGTGCTCACCGAGATGTTGCCTGGTTGAAGGGATTTGCCTGACTGGATTGTAGTAAGCGATGAGAGCCATGCCGTTAGTGGAGAGCCTAGCAATGAAGTACATACTGAAAATTTTGGATTTTACACAAAGCCAATTGACGTCTCCTAAGGATTTCTGAATGAGCCCGTCAAAATCGTACCTTTAGAAAACAATTCTGATGTCAGTGTGGAGTGTAGTGAGGAGTTGGGAGAATTCAGGAGTCAAGGAAAATAGCTCAGAAGTTATTTGACTTGCCTAGAATTAGTTGAATAGGGCTTTGTGAAATTACAGCTGTGGAAAATTTTGTTAAAATTCTGTTATGTTGAAGAGGAATAATTGATATTACTTGGTGATTCCATTTTACTGTATATGAGATATGTTTTCTTCTGTGTTTGTTTGGAAAGATAAATCACATTTAGGTTAAGGGGAAGAAAGGGTGGCAATACTTAAACAAATGGTGTACTTTTTTTAATGAAATGTGTTATAAAGTCGTCATAGTTCATTAGGGAAGGGCATGGAAAGCAATTTATGACTTAAGGGGAATAAAAGGACTAAGCCACTTGTGGATTATAAGCAAGAATTGGCATTGTCTCTTAAGCAGTGTGGCAAAGTTGGAGAAATAGAATATGGATCTTCTTGTCAGAAAATTTCACGTCAGCTTCATGGGTACTGTAGGGGAAGAAAAGAAAATGCAATTGTAATTAAGCCAGCTTTTTTTCTGCTTGCTTTTTTTTTTTTTTTTGAGGAAGATTAGCCCTGAGCTAATATCTGCTGCCAATCCTACTCTTTTTTCCGAGGAAGACTGGCCCTGAGCTAACATCCGTGTCCATCTTCCTCTACTTTATAGAGAACGCCTACCACAGCATGGCTTGCCAAGTGTGCCATGTCCGCACCCGGGATCCGAACCTGCAAACCCCGGGCTGCCAAAGTGGAATGTGCGCACTTAACCACTGCGCCACCAGCCCGGCCCCTGGTTGCTTTTAAAACCTAAAAAACGTCATATTTATGGAAAGATTGCAAAAATAATACAGAGGGGCTGGCTTGGTGGTGCAGTGGTTAAGTTCTAATGTTTCACTTCGGCGACCTGGGCTTGGCTGGTTCGGATCCCGGGTGTGGACCTATGCACTGCTTGTCTAGCCATGCTCTGGCAGGCGTCCCACATATAAAATAGAGGAAGATGGGCATGGGTGTTACCTCAGGGCCAGTCTTCCTCAGCAAAAAAGAGGAGGATTGGCAGCAGATGTTAGCTCAGGGCTAATCTTCCTCAAATAAATAAATAATACAGAGAATTCCTGTATACTACTTTTACCCAGATTTGCCAATTGTCTTATTTTTTTTTTAATCGTTAGCTTTCTCTCCACACATGCAAACATGTGCACACACATTTCTTTTCTGAATCATTTGAGATTAAGTTGTAGAAATCATTCCTCTTTACCTCTAATACTTTAGTGGGTATTTCCTATGAACAAAGATGTGCTCTTATACTGATCGAATTCAGGAAAGTAAAACATTGATAGAATTAAACATTGAAACTTTAATCTATAGTTCATATTCCAGTTTTGTCAATTGTCCTGGTTATCTCCTGTATAGCATTTTCCCCTTCAGGGTAGGATCCAGTTCAGGATCGTGTTTGCACTTAGTTATCATTTCTCGAATCATTAGCTATTTTTTCCTTTCATAATGATGACATTTTTGAAGATGACATTTATAAAATGAGGAGTTGTTGGTCAAAAGGTACAAAGTTTCAATTATGCAAGGTGAATAAGTTCTGGAGCTCTAATTGCTACGTGGTGATTGTAATTAACACTGTATTGTAGACTTAAAATATGCTAAGAGGGTAGAGAAAAAGGTTCATGTGCACTGAAAAGGAGATATATTCTCTGCTGTCAGAGGGTGGTGTTTTGTATATACCTATAAGCTCTACTTTATTGATTATGCTATTTAGATCTTCTATATTCTTACTTATTTTTGGTCCCTTGACCTGTCTTGCACTGAGAGTGGTGTGTTAAAATCTTATTACTTAAAATGAACTTAATTACTTAATTCATAAAAATGAACACTGTTAAACCTAATGAGAAAATGGGTATGTATATAGCCTAGATTTCTAATTTCCTTAAACTTATTTTTTTAAATATAGGGTTAAGAGTGTGCTTAAATTTAACTTTTAGTGTAGATAAATTCTGTTGTGAAAAGGTATAAAAGTTCAAAGTTAAAAATTTTGATGAATTGAGAAATGTGTTTTGTAGCTTAAATTATGTTTAAAGCATTCTCCTGCTACCAGAAATGCTTATCTTGATTGTAAAGGCAGTTCTTTAAAAGATGAATAAAGTAGACTTAATGGGCAAGATTATAAAACTAAGTGATTAGGTGGGACTAAGGTGGAATAAGTTGAGGCATGGAAAAGTTTGGGGGCCTAAATGGTATGGACAATGTGGCCATAAAAGGTAGAAAGCTGGTTCAGCACAAGTAGAGATGTAGGCAAAGATAGGACAGGAGGTAGTATGGAGAGTGCTAATTCAGAGATTCTGGAACAGGAGTTCTGTCTGTAAGGTGAGATAATTTTTAAGTCAAGTAAGTGATCTTAGTCTGAGGGAATCTTCTAAAAGAATCATTTAGTCTTCTCTCCATCTGGAAATGCCATATTTTAAATATTATAACTGATGTTCAATAACAAATGTTTTTTGACCATTGTAGTATACCTATTATTGTAATGTCTGTTTATTCAAAGTAATGGCTGTAAATTATTTTTCTTATACAAGTATTTTTTATTAGTCTTTTACATTAAATTTTATTAACCATAAAATAAGAAAACGTTCTCAACCCTCTGGCTCTTCTTTGCTCCTGGATGAAACCTTCAGGGCATCTGTCCCTTTGGGGCTGACCATGGTGCTGACCTTGGTGGTGCCTGTGACACTGTCCATGGTGCTGCCTGCAGCATTTGAAACTGTTGTAACAACTTGGTATTTTTTATTTAAGAACATTGGCTTAAATTAAAATGCATTTGAAACTATAGTCAGTAATGATGATATTTGAATACACTTATTCAATTTCTTGATATAAAGGTGATACATACATATATATGCATTATGATAGGGAATTATTTTGGAGTCTTTTCACAAAATGGTATCACACTGTACAAGTCTTTCTGCAGTATACTTTTTAAACTCAATATGATGTTTTAATGGGCTATCCATCTTTATCAAATGTACATCATTTTTATTTTAATTGCTGTACAGTATTCCGCATTATGAATATGCTACATTTCATTCATCATTCTCCTCCTGCTCAGTGTTTTTTCAATGTTTGACTGTTACAAATAATGCTGCAATGAACCTCCATATAGATCTCTTTTGCCAAATGTTCAAGTCTTTCTGGGACTGACACCTGGAGATGGAATTGCTGAATCAACTTATTCATTTTTACTTTAGTATTTCATACTGTACATAGCTTCACTATGTGAGGAAACAACTAAGCTCTCTTGCTTATGAAAGTTACTTAGCATATACCTTGAACTTTCTAGGAAACATTAAGAAAGAGCAAAACACCCAAAAGTGGAGGCAGAGTATTCTGAAACTTTCAGCTGAGATTTGAACTTATTCTTTGAACTTCAGTGAATTTTCTATCCCTCATCCTGGCTTTCTTTGTTCTTTTGCTTTTGAAAATGTTAATCTTTAAAATATGTGTGTCCCCCTTTACAACAGCAAACCAAAATATAAAAATATGATTACAGAAGCAATTTCATTCAAAGAATTTATGGAAAATCCTTGTACATAACTCAAGTGGCTAGACTATAAGAAGCAAGCTTAGACCAGAATTTAGAGTATGAAAGGACCGTAAAGATTTATTTAGTCCAGTTTTCTTATTTTACAAATGTGATAAATCGAGGCACATAGCTAGATGATTTACGTAGTTTCTTCCAGTTACTGACAGAATCTATTGAAACAGAGACTCCAAAGTCCCTTTGTTATTAGCATGGAGACTATAGCTTTTTTGCTGTTGTTGTTTAATTTAAATAATTCATGAATATATTAAGCATCTAACAGACTGTTAGGTGCTGTTAATACAGAGATGAGTTAAAAACACAGTCCTTGCCCTGTTCTACATGTTGCACACGAAGAACGTACTGGTTCCTTGGATATGGTAGGTGCTCAGTAAATATTTTAGTAGTATTAAAAAAGAAATGCTCTGGAGGAAATCATCCTAGTAAACACTGCTTCTCAAGCCTTCTCTTTTTTGTCCTGCATCCTACTTTGCTAGGGCAGAAGAGTCCACTCACCTCTCACCTTAGCTTATTCTTGTGTCAAACAAAAATCTGTTTGGAAACAGCATGTTATGCCAACTCCACTGGGACTCCCATGCTGTCGTTTCGTCCTCCTTTAAGTGAGAGGGAAGAAGATGCAGGGACCATCTTGAGAGGGCTGTGATTTCCCCGTAAGAGTTGGGTGATGGGTAAAAGTAGGGGGAGAGTGCTGTTTAATATGTTCTAATTAATTCAGAAGGGAAGAAAGTAGTATTATTATTTTTTAAAATCTGTACCTACGTGTCCCTCCAATGAAGGCCATGTAAAGCCCCCTTTTCGTCAAGTTCTGTTATGATTCATTTGTGTTAAACTTTTAGTTATTCAAAACACAGCAAATATTTGGTACCCCTGTGATTTAAAAAATGCTTCTTTTTTCCTAGTGTCCTTATATACATTTGACAAGGCCAAACAATGTATTGGCACAATGACCATTGAGATTGATTTCCTGCAGAAAAAAAGCATCGACTCCAACCCTTATGATACTGACAAGATGGCTGCGGAATTTATTCAACAGTTCAACAACCAGGCATTCTCAGTGGGACAGCAGGTAGTTTTAAATTTTCTGTCATTCCTTTCACTTTATAGGCATTCTAATTTCTGCAGATGTCCAAAATTGATTCTACCATTTAAAAACTGAGAGGAGAGGCCAGCCCTGTGGCATAGTGGTTAAGTTCGTGTGCTCTGCTTCAGTGGCCCAGGGTTTATAGGTTTGGATCCTGGGCACGGACCTACATACCGGTCATCAAGCCATGCTGTGGAGGCATCCCGCATACAAAATGGAGGAAGACTGGCACAGATGTTAGCTCAGGGCCAATCTTCCTCACCAAACAAACTCCAAAAAACTAGACTGAGAGGAGCTTTGCATGTTAACAGGTATATCCAAGATGAGTGATAAAAACTGAGGGAAATGTATTTGCTGAACCTCTAGGAGTTTGTTGAGGAAAATTCTGAAGTAGCTTTTAGGTTACAAAGTCATATATAATTACAGCAGCTTTTCCCTCTGTAAATTTGGAAACACTACAGGCATATGTCTCAAATTTCTTACTTCTTTTCTTTTTGTGGGATGTTTGTTTTATCTTTGGATGTCTTTCTTTTTCACTGATACATTTCTATGGAAAAGTAGTTCCTAACTTTTTTTGGTTATGAACTTCTTAAGAAGCTTAAGAAAACTATGTAATACGTATTTTCAGGTTTTTATGGAACCTCTGGAGCCCAGATATTGTCTCCTTTAAAATGATATTGCTGATGTTGCCTCCTTTTTTGCACTTCAGTTGGTATCATATTTCTGACCTCCTAGAAAGAAATTCTATTTTAAAATTTTACTCAAAATTTTCTCAAAATGTAGTCTTGAGACCCCCTGGGGGTCCCTGAGGCCCTTTCAGGGGGTTTATAGAGTCATAATATTGTCATATTAATACCAAGACATGATGTGTCGTTTCCTTTTATTCTCTCACAAGCATGCAGTGACCTTGTGCAGACACGTGCTGGCTGCTAGCGCAGCACGTCAACTGAGGAAGCAGACATAATGCCCGGCAGTCTTCCATTCAGGCAGGCATTGAAGGGGTTGGTGAAAATGTGACAGTGCCGCTCTTCCCACTTCATTTTTTGCTTTGGAAGATGGAAGTTTTTTGTAAATTAAAAATATGTTATTTATGTTAACACATAATGGATTTGTTATTTTTAAATTAATAAATTTTAAATTTTTGTTCTAATTTCTAATATGGTGATTATCAATAGATATAATCCATATAAACAAAGACTCTTTGGAGTCCTCAAAAATTTTTAGGCATATAAAGGGATCCTGAGACCACAGTGTTTGAGAATCTCTGCTTATAGCATTCTGATCTCGAGTGACTTACCTAGACTGCCCTTGTGGTTTCTCACATGGGAAGGTATGTAAGGTGGGCAATGAGAGAAGTGGTAGAAGGAAAGAGCTGTTGGAGTGAAGGAGTGTCATTCTTTTGATTCTCTTGTCTAACTGAAAATGGCATAAATCTGGAAGAACAAAACTAAGCATCTGGATGATTCATCCATTATGATAAACTTTCACAGTGGAAACTGAATTACTGGTAGACAGGAAAAGGATACAGTGCATTTATTATTATTTTTAGAAGTACTAGAATTGAAATGAACCTCAGAGATTATCTCGCCTAATCTCCTCATTTTGCAAATGAAGAATTTAGGTCCAGAGAAGGTAAATGATGTGCCCGTGGCTACACAGTCGGGCATAGCAAGACAAGAACCTATTCGTCAATTGATCAGTTAATTAATTGAACAAATATTTATTGAACACCTACTATGTTTCAGCAGTTATTTTAAGCCCTGCGGATCAGCAGTGAACAAAACAGACACAATTCCTACTGGTAGAGCTTACTCTCTTGTTGGGGAAGACAGAAAATAAGAAAGAAATGCCATATATTGTTAAGTACTTCAATGTAAGTAAAGTGAGATGATGCACTAGAGAGCCACTGAGGTGCTACTTTGGATTAGATGGTCCTAGAAGGCTCCCCAAGGTGACATTCAGCTGATAATTTGTTGACTGCCTGTCCATTGTTTTGAGGCTATTCTATATTCCTTCTGGATTCCTACACTTGTTGACTTATAGTTATGCTCAAATTGCCCAGCTAAACTTCATTGTTTTTACCTTCTCCTTTAGCTTTAATATTTTACTAAAAAATGCTTTGGTATTTGTAATAACTTAAAAACCAGTAACGTGCAGATATCTGTAAACCCGTGAAAGAAAATCTTCCATAATACAGAGGAGACATAAATATCTTACCCCAAATCATCGTTCTTAGTATTTATTCCCATTCACAGTAGTTAGTACTGGCAGGGTTGACAGTCAGCTTTGCCTGTTATATTTACTGTTATACCTCAGCACGTAGAAGAGGGCCTAGCTTGTAGAAGGCACTTGGTAACTATTTGGTGAATGAGTGAGCATTCAGAAGCTATCTCTGCATTTGTATGGCAGGTGTTTTATGTTGACAGTAGAAAAGCATAAATATTAGAGCCACAGACTCAAGCTTGAACGTGGCACCATCATTTACTGTGACTCTGGGTCCCGTTACTTAGACTTTCTGGATCTCAGCTTCCTTACTAGTAAAACTGAGGAATAATTTCTGTTTCCAAGAGTTTGTGCGTATTAATTACAGAATCTCCTGTAGTGTTTGTTGGTTCATAGCAGATGCTCCATAAAATGTTGGTTCCCTTTTCCTCTCATTGGCTGTGTGGCTGGTTTGCCTGTGGAGCTGATTTGAGAGGGATCTACAGGAGCAGCTGCTTGCCTGCATTTGGGGAATGTTGGTGATGATGTGAGAATCAAGCTGTATATCATGAAGTGGTTTTTCTCCCCTTATGTCTTTTCTACATAGCTTGTTTTTAGCTTCAATGAAAAGCTTTTTGGCTTACTGGTAAAGGATATTGAAGCCATGGATCCTAGCATCCTGAAGGGAGAGCCTGCGACAGGTAAAAGACAGAAGGTATGGTTTATTTCTAATAATCTTTATTAGATAATAATTATGATGTGAAATGTGCAGATTAATATAATTTCCCCAGCCGCTCTCTTGCTCAGTGATTTCTTTCATATAACCTACTCTTTCTTTTAAGATAGTAGGAAGAAAAAATTCCTTTTATAGCTATCACTGTTATAAAAATAAGCATAAAACACATTTATTTGCAAACCTAATAGTAACTTGAAATTTGTATATATACTTGTAATTCTGGTTGAATGCAGCTATTTATTGTAAATAAGTAATAAGACAAACATTATCAAAAGATACATGCGTTGAAATAAAATAGAAATAGGAGAAGGTAGTTATGACAAAAGCAAATGTAACTTAGGTGGTGGTTTGGAAGATTTGCTTTGCTCAGAGAGACTCATTTCCCCTGCATTTTTGCCCTTGCCTTGAGAAGTCTGGAAGTCTGCTGTTAGACTAACTACTAATTATTGTCTTTCTATACAGATCGAAATAGGACTGGTTGTTGGAAACAGTCAAGTTGCATTTGAAAAAGCAGAAAATTCATCACTCAACCTTATTGGTAAGATTTACAGTCTTTTTTTTTTTTTTTTGAGGAAGATTAGCCCTGAGCTACCTGCTGCCAATCCTCCTCTTTCTGCTGAGGAAGGCTGGCCCTGAGCTGACATCCGTGCCCATCCTCCTCTCCTTTATATATGGGACGCCTACCACAGCATGGCTTTTTGCCAAGCCATGCCGTGTCCACACCCGGCATCTGAACCAGCGAACCCCGGGCCGCCGAGAAGCGCACATGCGCAATTAACCACTGCGCCACCGGGCTGGCCCCAGATTTACAGTCTTTAGAAGATTCTGAATGAAGTGGAACTATCTCTATTATTATATGTGACTCAACCATTGTGATTTTCAGGTGGGGAAGGAGAATAGGGGCACCTCCCTTGAGAAGGCTTATTACAGAATCACAGAGTATTTCATATCTGTCAGATGTGCTGATATAGAAGAAAAGTTTAAAGCTTTCACTAGATCAGCATTGTCCTATAGAGATATAGTGTGAGCCACATACGTAATTTTCAGTTTCCTAGTACCACCTTAAAATAAGGAAAAAGAGATAAAATTAATTTTTAAAGCTTTAATAATGAGGTAAGTGCAGGCTTACAGAATATTTGCAAAAATAGTTCAGAGAGTTCCTGTATACCCTTCACCAGCTTCCTCTGATGTTACATCTTAAATAACCATAGTACAGTTACCAAAACTAAATTAATGTGGTTACGTTGCTGCTAACTAAACCATAGACTTTATTCGGATTTCCCCAGTTTTTTTATTATATCCTCTTTCTGTTCCCGGCCGTAATTCAAGATCCCACATGCATTTAGTTGTTTAGCCTCCATAGTCTTCTCCAGTCTCCGACAGTTCCTCAGACTTTCATTGTCCTTCGTGATCGTGAGAACTGGTCAGTTATTTTGTAGAATATCCCTCACATGGTCGTTACTTCTATCTGTGATTGAGTTAAATGATGAATGTGCAGGTAAAGAAAGTCTTTGCAGTAGATTCATAGTTCAGTTCTACTCTTGTACGTTAGCCCTACTTTTATTATATTAAAATAATCCAGATGAGTCTCTAAGAATAGTAACTCAGCAGAATAATGATGCAATTAACTGTACAGTAATTCCTGTTTTCTGTTGATTTAACTATGTTGATGTCTACCCCAGTAGAAAGTAGGCGGTTTTCATTGGCTGCACACCATCATATCCAAGATTATTTAACTTTGAATGTATAGCCTTTTTTCTTGATCCATAAGTTATCATTCTCCCCTTATGATTTTTTCTTAATTATAAAATAGAATATTTATTTCATAAAGTATGGTTAGGCACTCGCTCAACAACTCACACACTAAAATTTTTAAATTTCATTCTATTTTCATACTATTATCATTTATTTTTGTTTGACATATTTCAAGCATCCTAAATACTCCTCTGCAACATAATTTTTAATTACTATATATGTGATTTTATGGATGTAGGATATATCATAATCTCCTCTTATTGATCCATTTCTAAAGTGATTTCTTTGTATTTTATATTTTATACGTGAACATAAAATACACTTTTGTTATTTTGTTATAGAAACAATAAAATGTAGTTTTGTTAAGTAAGGTATCTTATCCCAAGGGAGTTGCATGAGTTTCATATAATGTGAGTATTTCTGAGTAATTCATGTGAATGTGTGATTGATAATTGATAGGTTTTTTTCTATTGGAAAATAAAATTGTGTGGTGATTTAGTATGCAGTAAATATGGCCACAAGAGGGCAGTAGAGTGTAAGAAAAAATATTTTCGATAGCTTTCTAAAGGAAATTTTAAGTCCACGAAAGTCTAAGGATAAAATTACGGTCTAGGATAAACATTTTCTAAGATGACCTTTTCTTCCCTAGTTTTTAAAAAGCTATAATATTAGTTTCTTTTGTTTGTTTGTTTATAATAGAGTATACTAAGGCACTTTTATTCTTTGTGTTTGAGATAGTTATTGTGGTTCTCTTGGGTTACTTTAGGTGGCACTATGACATTTAAGTTAGATAATTTTCATCTTTGTGAAAGAATTTGAAAACATGAATTTTGAAATCATTAAAGATTTAGGATGATTTTAGACTTTTGTGTGCAAGTAAAGAAAAAGCACATAAGACATCAAACTTACTCAGTGCCTCTTTTCAGGCTGAAGGGTTATGTACCCAATTATGAACTTAATCTAGATAAATATATGCACTTTTAAATGCACTTGCTTTAGGAGCCTTGAGAGACTGCTAGATTTCAGTTGCATTTCTGGCAACTAGTGTTGTCTTCATCAGATAGGCACATGGTGTTTCTTCTAATCAGCCAAGTTAGTTAACTTGGTTAGGATTAAGAGGTTAATAAAACCAAGCTCTATGGATTGATTGCAAGTGGACTACAGCATGAGTTTAGCAAGTCGTTTTGAAAGTGTTTTACTGACTCTAAATGGGGACCAGACAAAGTATTTATCATAGCAAAACTCATCCTTCTTGTTAGAAAATCAGCTGAGAGCATGGTGTTCATCTTTCTATCAGGGTAGCTTCTCTTTCTTCATTGAGGATGCCCAGGGAGTTCTGTCTCTTTACACTTAGTGATGAAGCTCTTGTTTCACATTGATTATCTTTGTTTGACACAGGCAAAGCTAAAACCAAGGAAAATCGCCAGTCTATCATCAATCCTGACTGGAACTTTGAAAAGATGGGAATAGGAGGCCTGGACAAGGAATTTTCAGACATTTTTCGACGAGCATTTGCTTCCCGAGTATTTCCTCCAGAGATAGTGGAGCAGATGGGTGAGTTTAAAAAGGACAGTTTGATAAGATCTTGTATTGTTAGAAAAAAATGAAAGTCTCTTTTCAGTAATATTTTGAAATTATTTTTCAGACTTGCCAAAGTATTTTAACTTCTTTAAAAAATAGATTTTTCTAAGAAATCTTTGAAGTATTAGAACTCTTAAAATTACACTTAAATTTTACAGGAAAGTCATAGAAATATTTGTGTTTGCTCTATTTTGTTTATTTATTTAATCGAGTATATTTTTCTACAGGACATATTTAGAAATTTCACCTGACTCTGAAGATCCACTCTGAGTCAGATTTACCCTTCTAAATAATCTTTATCTGTTAGACTGTGGGCATTGTTCTAATATTAGCTGCTGCTGCTTTTTATTGTGCTGTTGCATTACCCAATTAGTATATCTTCATACCTAGTAAATGGATAGTTAGCATGTTTTTAAATTAGATAAGTTTGATCCAAACAGACAAATGCAGGATATGCATAGGAGTTTCCATATCGCATACAAAGAATTGCGCTATTCATTTAGCTATTCGTTTATCGCTTTCTTCTTGAAGGTTTATTTAATTTATCTGTGTGTGAAGTGGCTTTATTTGCCCTACTGGAAATGCTGTCATGTCTGTTTTCATATCCATATCACAGGTTGGATTGGAATGTGAGCAACAGAATATCTGAGAAAGGAATTTATAACATAACAGCTTCTGGCAGACTGTTAGTATAAAAACAGTATCCAAAAAACTGAAAGAAGACGAATCTATTACTCTCCTCACCTCCATCATTCTTTATAGTTAAATTGCTACTGGGAGATAAAAGTATATTCATCATGGTGGGGGAAGAGCTGCTTTCTAGGCGCTAAGTGCTTGGTTCTGTTAGCCTTCTATTGTTGGGAGCTTTTCTGCCCGGTCACTTACTGATAAATTACCGGCACAGCACACACCTGTTCGCTGGGTAAAGGTCGAGTTTGGAATTGGATTAAGAGAAAATGACAGAGACCCTCATCACCTGAGGTTTATACACCTTGAAATGGCAACAACATACTTTTTAATCTGAGAGATACAAAGGCCAAGTTCATAAAAAAACATAATTTTAATTTGGAAAGTAGTAAAAAATGTGGTAGTTCACTGTGTTGGTAATGTGTGTTTTGATATACAATTAATCCTTAAAGCTTTTTGATCAAGACATAGAAATATCATTTACATATATTTTGGATCTAAGCAGAGATAAAAGGATGATTCCAAATGTTCTAAGTTATTCTTGTGGAATATTTTTACTGGTTTTCAAGACTGAGCTCTGTGCAGAAAGAGTATAATGATTCTGTTTCTTTGAACATTTATATTATTCAGCCAACAGGTAGAAAAATAACTGCTTCTGTAATAAGCCATATTTTTTAATCATATTATAAGGATTTTCTCACAGTTTGGAAAGTATTGAGGATTCGGTTATTCAGAGGCTAGATTCCTGTTGCTGCGTGATCCACACCCTGCTCATTAGGGCTTCTGTCGGCTTGGGGAGACGATGTGTAAAGGAGTAAGATTCACATTGGTCGATTTGTGACTTTTCCAGCTGTTTAAGAGTTTGATATTAAAACAGATTTGGAATTTCTGAGTGAATTTAATCTGTGTTTCTATAATCCATATTGAAATTAGTTGAGTTATAATAGTATGCTTTTTGTTGTTGTTAACATGTTTTTTGACTAAGGACCGTGGATTTGAATTTTGTTTGTGAGTGCTATTATCCAGGACCTTTTTTATGGATTTATTTTTCTAATATTTTTACACTAATTTAATTAGGCAGAAATTATTTCTGTCCTTTTTAAAGAGCAATATATTTTTTCTTTTTATGGCTTTTTGCTATGAAAAAGTATGTTATCAATTTGATTTAAAAGATAATAAGTTTAAGGCTACCTTAGGTTTTGAGCTGAATTGAGACACATTATTTTCTTTATTCTGAGTGAAGATTCTCAGTGTCCTGAAGCTACTTTTTAATGGTAAAATGACTGAGAAATAATTCTCTTGCTATGCATGTATCTTTCCCTGTTTTCCAATAGGGGCTCCTTTTTTCCTTTGAAAATACTTCATCGTACTGCAAGTACAGTGTGGTTTAAAGTTCTTATTAGGCTTTGGTAAAGGCAGATAAAGGTATAAATTACTACATTTGGATAGAATATAAAATAATATTCCACGAGTCCTTTTTGTATATACCCCGTGTTCTTTTCCCTGCCAGGTGAGAACAAATTGGCTGATTTTTCCTCACTCTGTTAACAAAATAGATAAACCTATATAGTTTGGGGATTCAGTTGGACACTGGGTATGATTGGCTAAATCAGTTCAAATGGAAGAAAAATAGTGATTAGAAAAGAATAATTTATGTAGGTTATGGGGCTGTTTTGTTTTAAGCAGAGAACTTTTGTACTTTTGGCTTGAGACTAAATCATTATCTTTACCATAGAGTCTAAAGTTATATCTACTTTATAAACAGGAATCTTAACTAAATGGATCTTTTTGCCTATATATCAAAGTTTCAAGTTCACAAAGTGATAAATTTAGAATTCTTTTCTGTCGTTTTTATAAGACTGATAATGATGCTTCTAGGTAATACAGTTCTTTCCTTTTGCTTGTAAAACTTCATGTTGCTTTTCAAAATTAAAAATGTAGTTTAGATACATACAGAATGCTGCTGATGAAATATAAGAAGACTACAGGACTAACCAGAGGCACATAATTATGCAGTAAAATGAGTGCTCAGATGAGGTAGTATACATGAAATAAGTGTCCTAGAGTTTCCAGTGTGTTAGTTTCTTTCGTGAAGTACTTTCAAGTACATAGTATATACCTTCCTATTTTTATAATAGTAAATTTTTATAGAATTAAAATTAAGGAAAGCCTTAAGGGGGAAGAAAGTCACATACATCCCTACAGAGGTAGAAAGTCTGTGTGCAGAAATAGGAAAAGGAATTACTTAGGGGAAATATCAGTTTGGACTTTTGTTTTTGTTGTTGTTTTAATCAGTGTAGCTCTTTAATTCTTCCTTCTCTGTAGCAGTGGGACACCCAAACCTGGGCAGGGCAGCTCTTCCTTGGAAGTATATGGAAGCATTCACAAAGAAAACTAGACCTCTGCCTTGCACTTAGTGGATACCAAATAGCTTGTTAGTTAGAATGTCCTCAAACCCCCATGATGATAGACGTTTAGTTAGGAATGACCTTAGGGGCTGGTCCGGTAGTGCAGTGGTTAAGTGCGCACATTCTGCTTTGGCGGCCCAGTTCGGATCCCAGGTGTGTACATGGCACCGCTTGACAAGCCATGCTGTGGCAGGCGTCCCACATATAAAGTAGAGGAAGAAGGGCAGGCATGGATGTTAGCTCAGGGCCAGCCTTCCTCAGCAAAAACAAGAGGATTGGCAGCAGATGTTAGCTCAGGGCTAATCTTCCTCAAAAAAAAAAAAAAAACGGAATGACCTTACATCCTTACTTTGTGGGATAATAGCAGCACCTTCTTCCCAGGGTAGAAATGTGGCCATCAAAAACTGGTATCTGGAATAAACTCAGCAGCTGATTGCTGTCCTTGAGCATGCTCAGGTGTCGGCTGAATATATGCTCTGTTCAGACATTGGCCACATTTATTCCCTTGTGTGCAGTTCTGTGGGGAGTGCTCAGGATAACTGATTGATTGATTATCTCAGTTCTCCTTGTAGCTCTTTTGTTGGCAAAGATCGTATTTCTGCAAAGAAACTTCATTTTTCAGCATCCCTGGCAATTACCTCTAAACTGTAAATGTCAGAGCAAAAAAACAAAAAACAAAATCTTTTCAAAGAACAGTAGAGTAATTGTTAAAGAATTAGTCAGCGTCTCTTAGGACAAGGTCCACGTTTATCCAAGGAAAGGGGCTTTGGCAGGAGCTATCTGTTTTAGAGCTAGGAGGAAAAGGATGTAGAGACTTAAGGCCTCTAGCTTCACACTGTCTTTTGGTGGATCTACACCTTGTCGATATCTAGGCCACCTAGTGGGAGGAAAGCCACTTGTTATGGTCTTGTGCCCCCATTCTTTGGAACTGACACTGTGTTCTTTTTGGTCCCCTTTCCCCTGTGCCTCCCTCTCTAAGCCTATTTTCAATTGTATTTTTAAGATTTCTTTTGAAATTCTAGAGGAAAGCAACTCTTTTTCTGCCATCGTAAGAGAAAGTGCAGTTACTCTATGAAGTAGAGCTGCCGGGAAGATAAGGGGCCTTTCAGTCACATGCAGACATCTTTCACACGCTAAGAACAGTGCAAATAAAATACCGGAGCAGAAAGGGCACTAAGATTTTGTACATGCCATATTTGGGAGAGAGGGAGTTCTTGCTAAGATTAACATAAACACTGACACTCTTGAAATGCATTTTCACACCCCCACTCATGAGGAGAGATTGCAATTTAAAAGGGGGTTAAGACATCTAGCAGAACTCCAGGGCTCTGTAAAAGGAACCCTAAGGCTAAAGAGCTTATCTGAAATTTGAAAAAAAGAAAAAAAAAATGAAGCTTTCTGACATTCATCTTTTTCCCTTGTATTAGTCATAACTTGCTTTTCAGCTATATTTTAGGTTTTGAATGCCAACCTGACATCTGTTCAAGTCTGCCTGTAATTTATTAGGAAAGGAAAAGAAAGCCCTTGCTCACTAGTTAGAGATGCAAAACTTCCCCTTTCTGCTTTTCCACAAAGTACTTATAGATAATACTTGGATATGAGAAATGTAGTTATTTAGTAATTTACTGATTCTAGCCTTAAGTTGGGAAATTTATAATTTTTTTTTAATTAGAAGAAAATAGCTTCTGACTGTGTGATTTCCAAAATCTCTAGAGCAGGATTTAGAGATAAAGCACCCACCCTAAAAAATACCATAGGTACGTTTTTGCAAGCTGAAATTTTTAACCTTGAGTTAATTTTTCCATTGGTCTTAACTTTTTAAGTTAAATTTACTTACATTTGAATAGAAATAATGTAGCTGTGCTTATAACTCAAACTATGTATAAATTCAGTTAGCATTTTTTATTTATAGACAGACTTTAGAAATAAGTCTTTTGGGAAGACAGAGCTGTCGGTAGTGTCACTAGTGGGTTTGCTGGCAACTGCAGTTGAGTTACAGATCAATAATCGGGTCACTCTAAGGTTGAAGTCTAAGTTTGAACCTAAATGTCCACCAGTAAGGAAATGCTTAAACAAACTATGCTGCATCTTCCTGTCCTCATTAGGGAATACAGTGAAGCAGATCTTAAAATTAGATAGCTCTAAATGTAGACATGTTTGTTATAATAAAAAAATATGAAACAAAGTAAATGTATTATAAAACTCTATAGAGAGTTTTATAATGTGTGTATGTAGTTTTTTAATATGTATCTATAGAGATACATATTAAATTGAAAAAAATGTTCACTTCTATGAAAGGGGAGTTAGGATGGGAAATACAGGGAGATTTTTGTTGTTTTACTCTATGTATCTCTGTGTCTGAATGTTTTACTGTGATCTTATATTTTTCCTTGTGTAATTAAAAAACAAAAAGATAGTATCACAGGCTGTTTCTTTCTCCTGGTGGCTCCACTGTCAGCAGAACGAGGGAGCAGGGGAACAGGTGTGTCCAACTGACTCCATGAAGTTTCTGTGGAGGAGAAGAGCTCTGGGGCAGGGGCCTGGGTCCCGAGGGCTTTCATGGCAGCCCCGTACAGAGGGAATGCAGAAGTGCCTGTCCTTTTCTACTGAAGAGATAAAGATTTCTTCATTTTTGCATTGTAGTAATGGGTATAAGTAGTTTGTGTTCCCTCCAGACTGTGAGAACATTTGCATGCAGGCCTCTAAGCAGCCGTGGCAGCGTTAGAGGAAAGAGTGGGAGAAGAGTGACTTGAGGGAGGGCAGAGTTTCTGATGCGAGGAACTGCGCTTGAATTTGGTCAGTCTTCGAAACCTTTCCACTGAGGAATCTAACTCACGTAACTCCTGCAGTGAAACGGTTGGTGTTTTTTCCTGTTTTACTCCCATATTTAGATTGGTGGTGATGATGATGGTGGTGGTAGCTAATACTTATATGGTGCCAGGCACTGTTCTAAGTGCTTTACATATATCAACTTATTTAGTTAATAAGTTAACTAACAAGTTTCTGAGGTAGATATCTGTATTATCCCCAAGTAACCAGTAAGTGGTGGCGTCAGATTTGAACCCAGGCAGTCTGGCCTCAGAGCCCATGCCCTTAACCCTTATATTGTTCTTCTCCCACAAAAGCCCCCATGTAGAACCATCAAAATTGGCCTTTTCAACTCTACTTCCAAGGTGCTCTTCGAGGGAGTTAGAGTCGAGGGTCTTTTAGCTGTGTCAGCATTGACGTTTGGGGCCAGATAATTATTTGGCGCAGGGCACTGGCTGTCCTGTGCATTGGAGGATGTTTAGCAACTTTACTGGCCTGTACCCACTAGATACCAGATGCCCGCCGCCACCGCTGTAGTGGTGACAGCCAAAAATATCTCCAGTCATTGCCAGATGTCCCCTGCAGGGCAAAATTCACCCTTGGTTGAGAACTACTGATGTAGTACAGTCCCCTGGCGCCCTCTCTGTACAGATGCAGAAACTGTGGCCCGAGGTCACGAAGCAAGTCACAGGCAGAGCTAGGACTAGAACTTGCTTCTCCTGAGTTGGGAATCCTTAAAGGAGGAGAAGGAAATGACTTCCTGAATTTGTAGAACTAGTAAGGGGCAGAGTTGAGATTGGAAATCAGGATGTCTGGTTCCAGAGTCTGTATTCTGAACTGTCTCTCTCGATATTGGAGAAATGAGCTAAGAATCAAGTAGTCAATAAAGTCCTGAATTTTATATAAAAAAAATCCAGTGATGAGTAAACAAGTTCCACTTTTGCTTTTCTTCCTTACGTAATTCTCAAAGAAACTTATAGAGCTTTCCATATATAAAAGTTCTAAGAACTCAGTCATAACAGGTTTGATGGGGGAAGAAAGAGAGGAATTATTAAAACACTGAAGATCAACAGGTCTGGCCTCACCCCTACTGTTTCCTATAGGCATTTATAAATGACAGTGTTAGCATTCAGAAATTATTCAGTGCTTTAGTAATTCGGTAGAATTCTACACATTGAGTATTTATAGAGATAGTTATAAACTACAGAAATCTGACCTTTGTGTTTAGATGTTACAAGACTATTGTTTGAACTTTTCCAGCCTCTCTTCCTCTGCTAGAGTTAAACCCCTCCTTCTTCTTCGTCATCCTCCTCTTCTCCCCCCTCCCTCCTCCTCCTCCTCCCCCAGCTTTTTTCTTCTTCCTCTTCTTCTTCTTAAGATTGGAGGCATTTTCCAAAATCTCAGATTTTTGTCATGGCAGTGAATATATTGACTGAAAGCGCAACGATCACTTTATCTGTTCGGGTTTTAAAATTTGAGTGGAGTAACTCTCAACTGGGATTTCTTAATTTTCTTGCTTCTGGCAGATTTTCTGGAACTTGAATGTGGCAAAAAGCAGTGGACTTATCTTGGCCTGGAGTAAGAAGTATACGTGCTCAATATATGAGAGTAAATGAACTCTCTAAGACACTGAGAATTTATAAATAAACTACTTTTCCAGTAACCTGACATTCAAATTGTCATGAGCTCAAGAGACATGAAGAGTTGGTGGTAGGACTGTAATGTCTGATACCTAATAACTCTAGTCCACTTTCTTCATATGTATTTTGGCACCTATTGTAGCATAATACAGGAAGGAAGTTCCTATGGGTGTGTCAGAAGCTGTGTTAAGTGAACTGTCAACTTAGAGATGGACCACAAATGTTAAAATTAAACAATCATTTAGAAGTTAAACAACATGACCTAACAAGTGATATCTATCCAAAGAGCTTGAAACCAGCAATTCCAAAAGTCCATGCACCCCAATGTGCATTGCAGCATTATTTACAGTAGCCAAGACGTGGAAGCAACCTAAGTGCCCATCAACAGATGATTGGATAAAGAAGATGTGGTGTGTGTATACACACACACACACACACACACACACAATGGAATACTACTCAGCCATAGAAAAGAACAAAATCATCCCATTTGCAACAACATGGATGCACCTTGAGGGAATTATCTTAAGTGAAATGAGCCTGATAGAGAAAAACTTCATGACTCCACTCATGAAGAATTTAAAAATGCAGACAAAGAGAACAGATTAGTAGCTACTGGGGGAAACGTGGGGTGGGCGGTGGGCACAAAGGGTGAAGGGATGCACTTACAACATGACTGACAAACAGTAATGTACAACTGAAATTTCACAAGATTGTAACCTATCATTAACTCAATAAACATTAAATTAAAAAACAATAAAAGTTAACGTGCTTCACTAGAAAAAAAAAGTCACTATGATAAAGTGCCAAATGAGTGGCATAGGTGATAGCTCCTAGACGAATTTTAAGAGAGAATCACAGAAGACTTCGTGGAGGAGGCAGAGCTTGAGTGAGGCCTTAAATGCTGGCTGATTTTGGATAGGAGGAGGGGAAGGAATGGTTATCCATCTCCTGGGAAGAGTGACAGACTAAGCAGGGTGTAGAATTCACAACTTAGCCCAGTCTACCAGAACTGTGGTTGGGAAGAAGCAGAAAATTAGATTTAAAAGCTAGGTTGGGGGGCCAGCCCAATGGCGCAGCGGTTAAGTTTGCACATTCCGTTTCGGTGGCCTGGGGTTCGCCGGTTTGGATCCTGGGTGTGGACTTACGGACTGCTTGTCAAGCCATTCTATGGCAGGCGTCCCACATATAAAGTAGAGGAAGATGGGCACAGATGTTAGCTCAGGGCCAGTCTTCCTCAGCAAAAAGAGGAGGATTGGCGGCAGATATTAGCTCAGGGCTAATCTTTCTCAAAAAGAAAAAAAGAAAACTAGGTTGGGCTTCGGTTGTGGAAAGCTATGATTCAGGAGATGAGGACATTCTTTTGCAAGTACTGTTCTGTTTAACCCTCCAGACAGACTCAGGTGCTTCTCTTAAGCTTCCCCTGCACCCTTTGTGTACTTAGACTCTAGCTCTGTTCTTAATGTATTATAATTATTCATTTGCATTATACTCATAAGGCAGAGTTCCCAACCTCAGGATTTTTGAGATTTTAGGCTGGATAATTCTGTGTTGGGGCAGGGGAGGCTGCCCTGTTCATTGTAGGATGTTTAGCAGCATCTCTGGCCTCTATCCACTCGATGCCAGTGGTTCCCTTCTTCCCCCCATGTAACAATCAAAACTGTCTTCTCTGAATGGCAAAGTTGCCCTGCATTGAGAACCACTGCTCTGAGGCCTTTGAGGGCAAACTGTAATGTCTTTTTATCCACATATTAACATCAGGGCTGTTTGGAATGTGGTCAACAGACCATTGCTGGACCGTGAACCATTATTACCAGCCTACAATAAGATAAATAATAAAATTGAGAGTAAGAATTTAGAAAGTTTTTAGCAATTTGACATTGCCACAATGTTTTTTATTGTATTTTACAAAAATATTGGTCTGCCACGTATTATATGATTCCATTTCTATGAAATGTCTAGAAAGTAGATGAGTGGTTGCCTAGGAGTAGAAAGGAATGGAGAGTGACTGCTTAATGGGGACGGGGTTTCTTTTAGGGGGATGAAAGTGTTCTAAAGTTGATTGTGGTAATGGTTATATAACTCTGTGACTATACATCGAATTGAATGCTTTAAATAGGTATATTGTATGGTATTGAAATTATATCTCAATGAAGCTGATATAAAGAGTGTGAAGATAAAAAAATATATATATTGGTCTGCAATGGATTGGAAGCTTAAAAGAAAAAGACCCCTGGACCTTAGCATAGATAGTTTGAGAAGCGCTGACCTTCATAAATATTTGCTACATGAATAAAATTTTTGAACAAATGGTTATAACAAGAAGTCATTGGGGAATTTTCAGCAGTAGAATAAAGCAATTAAAATTAACGTTATAGGATAGTTAATTTGGTTTTCTGTGTGAAAAGGTGAAAAACTGAATAGTCTGGGAGACCAGTAGAATAGAATTGTCCAGTTGTGTGGTACTTAGAACCTGGATTAGGATGGTGGCAATGAGAATGGAAAGGGAAGAAAAATTTGAAAAGGATTACAAAGGCGAAATTGGCAGAATTTGGTGATTAGTTATTGTGGGTGACAGAATTGGACATGAGACTCAGGTCTCAGTGAGAAAATGTTAGAAATAAGAAAATCAGGAGGACCTAGTTTGGGGGGTGTGGAGAATATATTGCACTCTTTTCATTACCACGAAAAGAAACTGGAACCTGAAGTGAAGCTAGAGAGGAAGCATTGCTGATATTTTTATTTCCTGAGGGCCAGCGTCAATCAGTCTACGTACATATGTTCAAGATGCACACTGTTGAGCAGTCTTTCTTGAAATATCCTCTTTATGTTGTTTCTCTCACTCCAAGGGTTTCTGGTTTTCCTTATACCTCTCTGTCCCTTTTCAGTCTTTTTTGTGTCCTTTAAAATTTTGAGGTTCCTCAGGAGTCTGTCTTAAACCTACTCTTTTCCTCGCCCTGTAATTGTTCTCCTCCAAATTGATAGCATCCATTTCCATAGCTTCAATTAGTATCTTAATGGCATTAACTCTCAAATATGCGTATTCTGTCTAAGTCTCAGTGGCTATCTCATGATCATTCAGTAAGTTCAAAGTTAAACTTGCTCAGTGCCGCCTCCATCCTCCCTAAACATGCTCCTACTTCTGTTTTCTGTCTCACGCAATGCTCTAGCTGGAAATCTGGGCACCTTCTTTACCTCCTCTCGTTCCCTCACCACTCATTTCCATTCGGTCACAAAATAGACCGTGCGCTGCAGTCTCCTCAGGATCTCAGATCTGTCCCGTTCTCTCCATCTCCCCCGCCACTGCCTTCCTTCAGGACACTATTATCTCTTGCCTGAATTGCTCCCTAAGCCTTCAGCCTTGCCCTTTTCTAATCCATTCTCCACACTGTAACTGGAGCAATTTTTATAAAAAGGCAAGTCTGATCCTGTCACTCCACTGGTTAAACTCTTTAGTAGCCCTCCTTAACTCCTTCCGTGGCTTACAAGCCCTATGTGGTCTGGCCCCTGCCAGTCTTTCCCGCCTTTTCTCTCAGTCTGTGCCCCCTCCCCCATGCTCTGGGTTCCAGCCAACCTGTGCTATTTTCAGTTCCTCTAATTTGCCATGTTCTTGTCTCTTACCTGTATATCCAAGGGTATTTTTTCACCATCTTTTTATTTGTTTCCTGTTCATCCTTTAGGCTTCAGCTTTGATCTCGCTTTTTCCAGAATGCTTTGGCTTTACTGCCTCTCCTGTGCTTTCCAATAATTTCGTATGTTCTTTTATACATTATTACATTGTAATATAGTTGCTTATTTATACATTATTACCTTGTAATATAGTTGCTTATTACCTGTCTGTATTCCAACCCTCCCCACCCCCATGTCTGTAGCCCTACAAGCATAATATAAATTCAGTAAGGAAGAGACCTTGTTTTGTTCATTTTGATCACTAGTGTATCTTCTGCTCCTGGTGTGCTGCCTAGCTCATAATGTGAGTTTTCAAGAAATGAATAAATGCCAAGAACTTGAGTGATCTCAGTTGTAGAACACTTAGACAGTTAGACCCAAATCCTGTTCTCATCATGCTTACAGCGTATTTGGGAATAATGCTATATTTGCTCATTTCAAAACATCCCAGTATTGTGTAAAGCGTAAGGTATATTGTGAAAATTAGCAAAGCAGGGAACATGGGGAAGCAGCAGAAGCATTGAAGAAGTAAAGACTTGAGCCATGTCTTTAAAAGTCAGAGCAGATGTGATGTTTATAGTTTTTTCCTAAATCTGTGTAGGTCCTCTTAGATTCCTTCTTTTTAAAAAAATAAAAAAAGATTGGCACCTGAGCTAACAACCATTGCCAATCTTCTTTTTTTTTTTTCTTCTCCCCAAAGCCCTCCAGTACATAGTTGTATATTCTGGTTGTAGGTCCTTCTGGTCGTGCTATGTGGGATGCTGCCTCAGCACGGCCTGATGAGCTATGTCATGTCTCCGCCCAGGATCCAAACTGGTGAAACCCTGGGCCACCAAAGTGCAGTGCGCAAACTTAACCACTCGGCCACAGGGCCGGCCCAGATTCCTTCTTAATCTAGGAAAGACTTCTTGTATTGGTCCCAAATGGAACTAGGCTCCAGGGATAAGAAGGGGAAAAGTGTTTTGCTTAGGCACTTGTTACCTGCCATCTGCTTCATTGGGAACTGCCATTCTTATGTGAGGGTGCTAAACAACAGTGTTCAAACTTAAGGGCATCAGGTCAGTATTGTGTGTGTGCGTGCATGTGTGCGTGCATGTAGGCATGCACATGTGTGTTTTCTATTTTACAAATTAGAAGAGTGATACATCCTTGTACAACAACAGATATGCAGAATAATAAAAAGTGAATTTTACCCATCCCAATTTTACTCCCTCTCCTAGAGGTAGTCATGATAAAGTGATTGGTATGAATCTTTTCAGACCTTTTCCTAAACATTTGTACACATATATGTTTATGACTCTGTGTATTCATGTATAGATTTATTTTTCTGTTGAAATAGGATCGTACTAGTCACTGCTCTATGCTTTTTTCTTTACTTAATAGTGTATCTTGGACTTTTTTCTATGAAAGAACATATAGATAACATTTTATTTTTCAAAAAGATAAATAGCATTAGCAAAATTATATCTAGATAAACCCTGTAATGGTAGATTAGCATCTCTTCCTCAGCAGGAAGAAGCTCTTGGGCATAGCGAAACATAGCTGGCTATGAGCCTGCCACTACCACTTATCACTTGTGTGGCCCTGGTCCTCTTAATGCTAAGGGCCTTGGGCCCTAAACTTTCTGAGCCTTGGTACCCTCACCTGCAAAGTTATTTACTTTGTATGTTATTGTCAGGGTAGCATTAATGTGTATAAATTTTCTAACACAGTACTTGGTTCACTATAAAACACTCTGTAGATGGAAGGTGATTGGTATTACTATATTGCCAAAAGCTACTTTTATAGCTCTGTGAAAGGCAAAATCTTTAATCCATTACCTTTAATCAAATGTTTAAATATATTTCCTTATCTTAAACTTTTGTTGCTGTTGAAAATAGCTAACACGCCTTAGATTATCCTCTTATGCTGTTTTGTAATTACCCATTTTGAACAGTGTTTGTTGATAAGGTAGTCAAGGGGACACTTAGAAATATTTTTTCTTTATTTGTGAACTCATACTTTGGCTGATTTATATTTACTTTTTATCACATTCCATCAGAGTTGATAAATGCTCTACGCCTTCTATAAATCTTGTCAGTTTCTTACATGTGATGTACTAACTGAGATAAACAGCAGCCATCTTGATAGACACAATAGAGAATAGGATGTTGCAGGAAGGAAAGTGGAAGAAAGAATTAGCAATAATGTTGGCCAAAAGCTGCCCAGAACTTAACACAGTACTGTTTAGGAGAATACTTCTACCATGATTCAAACAAGACTTTTCTCAGTTCCATGTGATTTGTTACTGGGAGCAATCTACCTTTGATAATATATTCATAATTTAAAAAAAACAGCCCTGCAAGAAACTTAGGTTTTGCTTTTTAAATAATTAGCATGGTGTTCTTCCAAGTGTTTCAAAGATGTTAGAGTAGACAGCAGTGAATCCCTTCCATATATCAAAGTTATTGTGGATAATGTATTCAATACTCAAAGATTTATTTGTGACTAAGTTCTTCACTAACACCTCTGGCTTTAATATAGTACCTTTTCTCTGGGCAAGTAGTAGTTTGAGACCTATTCCAGAGTGACTGAAAACTGTTGTATAAAGATATACACATCAATAGCTTGAATTTCTATATTGTTTATACATGTATTTACTCAAATTTATCCACAATGATATGATTTTTTCTTTAAAAAGTGCTTTGATTTTTAAAATTCTGCATAGAATCCTGTCATGAGGGAGAAAACTTAGCAAGACTTAAGAGCCTTTTGATAATGAATGGTTACCATAGGATAAACCTATAATTAGTATGCTGCTAATCCACATGTTAGATATATTCAATCAAATCTCAAGTATAGGGGCTGGCCCCGTGCCCGAGTGGTTAAGTTCACACGCCCCGCTGCAGGCGGTCCAGTGTTTCATTGGTTCGAATCCTGGGCGCGGACATGGCACTGCTCATCAAACCACGCTGAGGTGGCGTCCCACATGCCACAACTAGAAGGACCCACAACAAAGAATATACAACTATGTACCAGGGGGCTTTGGAGAGAAAAAGGAGAAAATAAAATCTTTAAAAAAAAAAAAAAATCTCAGGTATACATAGGAGAATTATCCAAATTGCAGATTATTAGTGCATTCCAGGGACATTTCCATGGTGATCCACAACCACTTTTTTGCCTGACACTTTTCCTGTGTTACTGGACTTTTCTTTGTACAAAACTTCTCTTTATTGGTTCTTCTTGCTTTTCTGTCTGTTCCCTGATTATTTTGGCTTCCTTTGTAACTCTTCGTTTGGCAACCAATAGGGAAGACTTACTTTACTGAATTATAAATTCTCTGTAGTGTGATCTTTATCTGTCTGTGGAAGACTGACCATGTGTGATACTGGATGACATAGAACTCAGCTGTTCAAATTTCAGATTTGTCTTATAAGTAGAAATAACTCCAGGTGGGATACTGTGTCAACATAAGGAGAGAAAGATGATAGTTTATTGCCACAGTCCAAAGATTGAATCCTTTTCTCCATTTTATCTAAAAATGAATTAAGGGGCCGGCCCAGTGGTGCAGCAGTTAAGTTCACACGTTCTGTTTCTCAGCGGCCCAGGATTCGCCAGTTTGGATCCTGGGTGCGGACATGGCACTGCTTGGCAAAAGCCATGCTGTGTTAGGCGTCCCACGTATAAAGAAGAGGAAGATGGGCTTGGATGTTAGCTCAGGGCCAGTCTTCCTCAGCAAAAAGAGGAGGATTGGCAGTAGTTAGCTCAGGGCTAATCTTCCTCAAAAAAAAAAAAAAAGAATTAAAAAAATAGATTGAATTTGTATTTGAGTAATTCTATTTTTATCAACTCATATAAGAATTTGAAGGGAAAGATCATTTAGAAGGATAGACAGAAACAGAGTGAAAGACATTGTTTAAATGTATTACTTTAGTTATTTAGTTCTTTCTCAAACACTATTTTTGCCTGTCTTGTTATTAGACCCTTTGCTTTCTGCTCTCAGTTGCCGCTGTCAAGGTATGAAATTTACTCAAAAGGATTGGCACCCATTTTGCATTATCTAATAGTCCTCTTTATGAGATAAAAGTAGATATAACTACATTAAGGTAGCTGTATATTTGAATCAGAATTAGACCATGTTAGAGTAGGAGACCTTAGAAATTATCTGGTCTAACACTTTTCCAGTTTACTTACATTTATTTAAAACCATACTTACATATAGATATACTTATTAACATTCCAGGGAACACCAATTTGAGAAATGCTGATCTTGTCCATGTCATTCTTATTTTATAAATGAGGACATTGGGGCCCTCTAAGGGCAAGCAATTTATTTAAGCTAAAGTCACGGTAGGTGCTAGAATCCAAGTTGCCTTATTTCCTGTCTGGTGCCCTTTAGGCTTCTTGATTTAGCCACTTGAAATGATTTGCTTTATTACTGAGTTTTTTTTATTCCGGATTTCACAACTTGGATGTGAAACCATATGTCTCATTCTCTAGAATAAGCTTCACTATTTTCTGGAGTCTAATCCCTTTTATCCAAGCATGTAATGGTGATTTTTAGATTACCTTTACTATATGTAATATATAGCTGTATCGCCAAATGCTTTCACCATCTCCCATTAGAATTCTTACTGAAATGAATTCTTGAAATGTTCAAAACTTTGTTACATTTATTAAACATTTTTCCCCATGTCACAAATAGTTCTCTCTTCCTAGTTACCTTTATTGTCTAGGTTCTTGGAGTCATGTTTGCTTCCCTTTTTTCTTTGTTTTGCATGCTTTTTTTCTTTCTTTTTTGTTGACTTGATGTTTTTAGAGCTGTCTTAGGCTCACAGCAAAACTGAGGGGAATGTACGGAGATTTCCCATATAAACCATGTCCCCATACATGCACAGCCTCCCCCATCATCAGCATCCCCTACCAAAGTGGTACCTTTGGTGCAATTGATGAACCTACATTGATGTAGCATAATCACCCAAGGTCTATAGTTTACATTAGGGTTCACTCTTGGTGTTGTACATTCTGTGGGTTTGGACAAGTGTACAGTGACATGTATCCATCATTATGGTGTCATTCAGAGTATTTTCACTGCCCTAAAAACCCTCTGTGTCCCCCCCATCCCAAGCAACCACTGATCTTTTTACTGTCTCCATAGTTTTGCCTTTTCCAGAATGTCATATAGTTGGAATCATACAGTATATAGCCTTTTAAGATTGGTTTCTTTCACTTAGTAATATGCATTTAAGGTTCCTCCATGTCTTTTCATGGCTTTGATAGCTCATTTCTTTTTTGGCTGAGTAATATTCCATTGTCTGGATGTACTACAGTTTATTTATCTATTCACCTGAAGGACATCTATTACTGAAGGACATATTGATTGCTTTCCAAGTTTGAGCAATTATGAATAATTATTAATAAAGCTCCTATAAACATCCACATGCAGGTTTTACTGTGGACATCAGTTTTCACTTTCTTTGGGTGAATACCAAGGAGCATGATTGCTACATCATATGGAAAGAATAGGTTTAGTTTTGTAAGAATCTGCCAAACTGGGACCGGCCCTGTGGCTGAGTGGTTAAGTTCATGCACTCCTCTTCGTCAGCCCAGAGTTTTCTCCGGTTGGATCCTGGGGGCAAACCTAGCACTGCTCATCAAGCCATGCTGAGGCAGAGTCCCACACAGCAGAGCTAGAAGGACCTGCACCTAGAATATACAACTATGTACTGGAGGGCTTTGGGGAGAAGAAAAAAAAAAGAGGAAGATTGGCAACAGATGTTAGCTGAGGGCCACTTTTTTAAAAAAGAAAAATTACGAGTCCTATCATTTAAAAAAAAAAGAATCTGCCAAACTGTCTTGCAGTGTCTGTACCATTTTTCATTCCCACCCACAATGAATGAGAGTTCCTGTGCTCCATATTCTTATCAGCATTTGGTGTTATCGTCTGGATTTTGGCCAGTCTAATAGGTGTGTAGTAGTTATCTCATTGTTGTTTTAATTTGCATTTCTCTGTTGACATATGATGTAGAGTATCTTTTCGTATGTATTTGCCATCTGTATATCTTATTTGGTGAAGTGTCTGTTAAGATCTTTGGCCCCCTTTTTAATTGGGTTGTTTGTTTTCTTATTGTTGAATTTTAAGAGTTCTTTGTATGTTTTGCATAACAGTCCTTTATCAGATGTGTCTTTTGCAAATGTTTTCTCCCGGTCTGTGGCTTGTCCTCTCATTCTCTTGACATTGTCTTTCACAGAGCAGAAATTTTTAATTTTAATGAAGTCCAGTTTATCAACTGTTTCTTTCATGGATCATGCTTTTGGTATTATAGCTAAAAAGCTGTCGCCATTTCCAAGGTCATCTAGATTTTTGCCTATGTTATCTTCTAGGAGTTTAATAGTTTTGCATTTTGCATTTAGGTCTGTGATCCATTTTGCACTAATTTTTGTGAAGGGTGTAAGATCTGTGTCTAGATTAACTTCTTTTGCGTGTGGATGTCTGGTTATTCCAGTACCTTTTGTTGAAAAGACTATCTTTGCTCCATTGTATTGCTTTTGCTCCTTTGTCACAGATCATTTGGCTATATTTATGTGCATGTATTTTTCAAACCCATTATTGAATACTTCTAATATTTTTTTCTGCTTTGTTTTTGGATCTTTTTCACAGCTTCAGTAAATTACACTTGACCTACAGCAATATCCTGCTTACTATCTTCCTCCTCTTCAGTCTCCTTCCCATCCTGGAATGTTTATTCCAAACCTCACTCTCTTTGCAAAACTACCTGGTTCTGTCAGGGAATATCAAAGGACTTGTGGAATCTCAGCATTGCAGGGGATCATTAAAGTCATTTAGTTCACAGATTGTTGTTTGTTTTACTTTTCTCTCCATTTCTGCTGAATAACTTCTGCCAAGTTCCTTAGGCTAAGCTTGAATTCCTCCTGTGACAGGAAACTGATTTTCTCCGAATGCTGCATTCCAGTTTTTGAACAACGTAGGTTGAAGTTGAGTCTTCCTTACGTTAAGGTGAGAGGTATAAACTTGTAGCTTCTACTACAAGCTCTAGTTCTCTCCCAAGACTATACAGAACAAGGATAATCCAGCTTCGCTAGGGAAGTTCTTGAGGTATGTGAAGAAAGCTACTCTGTCCAGAATAAACGCCCCTGAGATTTATCTTTTCTCAGCTAAATCTCCCAGTCTTGTTGGTTCCTCCAGCCAATCCTTTTGTAACTTGATTTTTAGCCCTTTACTATCTTATTCACATTTCTCTGAACTTTAACATTTGTTTATATTCGCCTTAAGTTGTGAAACCCAGAAATCAGTGGAGTACTGCAAGTGTGGTCCCTGTTATAAAATAGACCAGAACTATCCATCCTTTGTTCAAAACATCAGTCTTCTTTTAATGCAGGCTGAAATTGCATTAACGTTTTTGACATCCACATTCTATCCTGACTCATATTGAATTTACTGTTGAGTAAAACCCCCAAGTCATCTCTCACAAAGCCATATTTCCCCCAGTTGTACTCCAGTACAGAAATCTTACATTAATTCTTGATACCTTTTATCTTGTTAGAATAGCTCTTTGCTGTTCTACAGCTACAACTTGTCAAAGAATAAAAAATATATCCTTATCAGCTTACGATTTAATTGAGGCTGTAGAACATATACACTAAATAAAATAAAAGACTAAGAACTCTTAGAAGGCAACTTAATATAGTGTCAGTTGTAACTATGAATGATGTTTCTCAAGGTGTCTCTGGCTTGCGTTAGAATCACTTGAAGGGGCTTGTTAAATATTCAGCTTCCTGAACTCCACTCCAGACTTAATGAATTCGAATTTCTAGGAGCAGTGCCTGGAAATCTGCTTTTTCACAAACTCCTTTAGAGGTTAGCACACATTAAAGTTTGATGACTGCTACAGTAAGTATTGAAGAATAGAACCCAAAGATGTGCTCAGAGCTAGGTGGTATTAACAGAGTTAAATGTGATCAGAGTTAAGTGGCATTAATTAAGGAGGTGATTTCTGAGGAACACGAACTGATAAAGTGAGTATGAGTTCCAGGGGTAGGAAAAGAAAAAGTAAGTTGTCTGCTAGAGAAGACAAGATATTTGCTAGTCTGAATCAGAGGCCTTATAGAGCAGTGAGTAAAATGAGTTTAAAGCTAAGGGACAGAGGACAAAAGAAGAAAGGAAAAGCTGAAAAAATTCTAAAACCTATAAGGATACATGCTGCCAGATGGCAGCAAGGCAGGACCTGCTGTAGTAGAAGCGTGATCTTTGTCATCAAGAATTCATGAAATACCAGGCCACACCCTAGGAGGGAGTGTCAGAGGGTGGGGGCATCGGCAAAAATTAGTTTGGAGAGTTGCTACACATACCCCCTCTTTAGTTCTAGGCTATCTAGTAAGAAGATCTATATTAAATCTCAGTTGACTAATTTGGATGTGGACCAGTCAGGTGGTAAGATATCTTGCACAGCTGCTTGCTGCTCAGGGAATAGGCCTTTTCACTTTATAGTAACGGAACTCAAAGTGATCTTGGTATTTTAAAGTTGGTAGGGCAACGGCAAGTCTCTGCTAGACAAAATGATATCCAGGGAATGGATGATCAAAGACCTGACTGCTCAAATAGGGTCAGAAGTTGTATTTTTAGTCTTAAGTATTTCCTTTTCTGAAAGATTTGATAAGTGCACAGCTAAGCAAATACAGATGATAACCTGTTTTAGATGGTGATTGACAGTCTTTGAAACAAACAAACAAAAGCCTGTCCTGTATTATGAGTTGATGGAAGTTATGCTCAAAGTCCTCATTGCATGGCTGGAAAATTCAAAACTGTTTCTGAGAGTAAATAATCATAGCATACTATTAAAATGATAAGTTGAACAGAACTAAGAAAATACTCATGATTCTAGGAGAAATTGGAATTATGCAGACTTTGAAACAAAAGATCAAATAATAATAATCTGTGATTGTTTTTTCTACAAGTGCATGCAGTATTTACAAACAAGCAGTCAAATCTGGTTTGCACAACTGCAGAGAGAAGCTTGCAAGACTTGTGAATATGTCCTGACTTGCCGCTAGCCTGTTGATGGCCTCCCTCTTTGGCAAACATGGCGAATCTGTCTGCATTTGAACTGGAAGCTACTTGGGCTTTCCCTTTAAACATCATTTATCATTCAAAACTCACTTCACTCTTCTCTCTCTCTTTATAGATTATGTTGTCCACAAAATGAATTAAACGCTTCTTGTCCTGATGCTAATTTGACAGATATCACTTCTAATTTATTATCATTCTGCTCTTTCTTGTGTAAAATTAGTGTTTGCTATAATTTTTTTCCCTTTTGGATACCTAAAAGTTGACTGATAATTTTTCCTCAGTGCAGCTTGCCCCTGATACCATCTCAGGAAAACAAAGAAAATACACTTTTTTAAAATAGAAGAGCTTAGCAAATACAAACTTATCTTTTGATAGTGTTTTGAAAGATTGTAAACAGTAAACATTGGTTTATTCATTTTATTACAGAAGTAAGACTACGTATTTTTCAATGAGCTATTTTAAGAAAAAAGATTATAATGAATATATTAGATATCTTATAAATCTTTTCATGTGTCGTTTTCATCAGAGGAGTTGGATAAGCCTTATTATGGTGGATAAAGTCCTATTCTACTTAGACTTCTAGATCAGAAATCATTTCAAGCTATTTGAAGCACATGCCTTAAAGACTCTTAAAGTTCTCCTCATCAAAATTTGTGGGATTATAATCACTGGATATCAACACCTGGGGCTCAAAAAGTATTCCCAATTTTGTATAATGTGGAAAATTGCTAATTCAGCTGAGAGAGTGGTAGCTAGAAGTAAAGTGAGAAGGCATGTCATACTAATCTACCTCAAACTAAGAGGTAAAGGATGGGCTGTGGTAACCTAGCATTGCAAATACCCTTTTGGGTGAAGTGCCCAGAAATGGCCCCAGTTCCTCCCAGTAGAACCAGATCATCCCAGGTGAATGCCAGTGGGGCAAGGTGTTTGCTCCCTAAGAAAGGGGAATCTCAGCTTTCTAATATCTGGCAGTTAGGGCCTATAAGAGTGGTTGCAAATGGAGAGATAAGGGGAACTTTAGAAAACAAACATACTTATTATAGAACAGTCAGGAAAAGATGATTGGATGTGTGCGTGATAAGCATGGTAGCTTGGTTTTCATGGATGAGCTACATATTGACCCTAAATGAGCTTGGAAAGCTTGAGAAATAGGTATGAATTGACTCTGCCTGAGGCATAAGAGAAGCAGGCAGGATTGACTCTGATAGTAATCCACCTGGAAGAGAGAGTAAAATCTGTATGAACTTGCTGTGGTCCAATTTATTTACTGCTGTGCTCATTTGAGCTTGAGGTTCATCAATGAAATGGATACTATAATTTTGCAACATTCAAGTGGCAATAGTTTTAGATAAAGTTTTAAGGGGCCGGATGGTCATAATAGTCTCAGAAAAAATTTCATAAGCAAAATAGTCACTTATTTTCAAACTTTACGATCAACTAACAGTGATCTAATTCTCACATGCCAGTTGGGAGTCAGGTTCCATTTCGTCACTCCTCTACAGCAAGATGATAAAAAATAAGCTAATATTAATTAAAGCCAGTATTTATGGGCTCTTACTATGTGCCAGGAAGTATGCAAAGTGCTTTATGTGCATTATATTTAATCCTTATAATAACCTTCTGAACTAGTTGCTGTTATTTTTTTCTAGCTACCAAGTAGAAGACCCAGGATTTGAATCCAGGCAGGCTGACTCCAGAGCCCCTATTTTACACAATGTACACAGACCTTGGTTTATTTAACACAAAAGGCCGTCCTTTATTCTGAGATTATGTCCGTCCTACCTTTTGATATTAAAATATATTTTATTATATCAGATCGTGGTGATAGATGATGTCAGGTTTGATTTGTTTTTAAGAAATCTTTACCTTGCAAAATAAAACCAAGCAACTCAATGACAGGACTCCTCCCTAGTTTTTTTTAAGAAGTTCTTTTGCTAGTTTGTGATATCTAAGTCTGAGAACCACCAGTCAGAAAAGTGGGGCTCTTAGTGATTTTTAATGTTCTCTAGAGATTTTTCACTTGATTTATTTCCTAATGCATTTATCCAGTCACTCCTCACCTATCTGGCACCTGACCACAAATCATACTTTCATCCTTTTGACATATATCTGTTGTGAAACATAATTAAAATGGAGCTTCGTGGTTCACATTCTAGGAAATCATTAAAAATACTTTATGACAAGGTGTCTAGAACGAGATACAAACAAGCGTTATATTAAATTCTTTACAGAAGATAGTCTTAAAGAGGGGTTCCAATGTCTCATTCACTTAAATCCTTAGTAAACAATAACACTGTCATTTGCTACGTTTATTTCTTTGGCATTTTATATTATTCATACCTTTAGTAATAGCTATTACTTAATGACGTATTAATAAACATTAATACTTTTCATTGTCACTAACATTTGGAGAAAAAAAATGAGAGAAAAGAATAGCTCTGCTAGAGAAGAATGAACAGATGAAGAAGCTGTCTGGCTTACTTGCTTTTCCTGACTAATCTTCTCTGTGTTTTATTTATCTATGTGTCATTGTTGATTTTATTGTCCTTGTTTTGGTGATTTGTTCAACAGTCTATCTTCACAATTCTCTGACTGCCTCATTTCTATTGAACTTTCCTTCATTCCATCTCAGCCACCCACTCTTTGTTCATACCCAAGTCTTTGCCATTACCAGTAACCACCACTTCTGAGATTTCCATTTTAAGCATCCTGCTCTCTAGCCACCTCCTGCTTGTTCCTTGCTTACTTCTAGCATTCCCCTCACCCCAGCTCCAGCAAGTTTGATCTCATGGGACTTTCTAGTTAATTTACTCTGTCACTTCCCAGCCTTTTTGTCCTCTCTTCTCTCTTTACTGAGCTTAAATTCTATGGTCTATCACATTTATCTTCCTCGCATGCACCCCTGATGGCCTCGCTTCTCATCTTCTACATGTGTCAAAGCCCCAAATGTGTCTCAGCCATCTGCCTCCTCTAACAGTACCCAGGCTGTTGAATATGACTTAAGAAAAACACAAAACCGTGGTGTTTGATCTCACTTTAAATTTAAGAATCAAATCTCCAGTGGGTCTTCAGTATTTCTTGGAATCATTATTTCCTGGTGTTCCTTCTGTGGTTCCCTAGTCTAGTCAATTTACTCTCCTACTCTCTGAGATGACTAGTTCTCCTCTCCATTCTCTTCAGACCTCCAATACCACCTCTTCCCTTCTTCCATTCTCACCAGCAGCTGATAACTTGGAATCTTTATTTCACTAAGAAAATGGAACCAATCAGAAGAGAACTTCCTCATCTTCCTACTACCAAATGTAGCATTTGTTTAATGGGTGAAATAATATGATATCCTGGAACTTCATTTACTCCTATATTCAAATATAATTAGCAACTTAAATTCCAAAACCATATATATAAATCTGTTTTTGGTCATTTTGGATTATGCTTTTCACTACCACCTTCCTTTATGTTACTATAACCAAGAGTTGTTGATATGTTTGTGCCTCATTCAAATAAAATTAGATGTTTTTAAGAAGATGATTAACAGGAGCACCTAGAAAAACAAGCAGTTAAGTAATTGAACGCAGGAAATTAAAGAAGAAATGCTTTTGGAACTATGTTTGATTATACTATTAGCCCACAGTAGTTCTTACTTATCTAAGTTATAGAAGAAGGAAAAAGTATGCAAATGATTTAGAAATGAAGATTATAGCCTCAAACTTTATGGATAATGGAGGGAAAATGTTGAGAACAAGTCATGTGATAGTTTTGACCTCACACTTTGGATGAGAAAATTAGATAATAGAATTGAGCCATAAATATGTTGATTTCAAATTAAATTAACTTAATGCTGTTGTTTATCTCATGTTGCTAAACTTTAATATTCAGTTTTGGGGGGCCAGCCTTGTAGCCTAGTGGTTAAAGTTCCGTGCACTCCACTTTGGTGGGTTCACAAGATCATATCCCAGGCACCAACATATGCCACTTGTCAGCCATGCTGTGGTGGTGTCCCACATACAAAATAGAGGAAGAATGGCACAGATGTTAGCTCAGGGCTAACCTTCCTCAAGCCAAAAAAAAAGAAAGAGGAAGGTTGGCACAGATGTTAGCTCAGGACCAATCTCTTCAGCAAAAAAAATAGATTCAGTTTTGAAAAAAAGAGACGGTTAAAACCAAAGAAGTCAAGATTCTTATGCCAGCTTTGATGAATTTGTATTTATAGAATTAAGTAAGAATCCACATCTTACCTACCACCGTAAGTTGCTTATGTAATTCCAACAGAGAGGAGAGTTCCTCAGTGACCTAAATTTCGTATGCCAAGTTCACTTACCTAATGGTATCTGCCTGCTCAGGCACATTTCCCCACACATTTTTCCACTTCCCCACATTCTTTCCTAACCTTCACCATGTTTCGCAATATCACCTCCTCATCCCTCATTTTGTAGATGACCTAAGCCCCTACTTTACATAGTAAACAGAACACAGGCATAACCTCAGCTTACTTCCTCTCCTCTTTACTTAACTAGTCTCAGAAAGAGGTGTCCTTCCACTCTGCCTCCCTACATCCCTCCTCTATGTTGCCAGACTTCCTGAAAGTATGATCTTTGTCTGTCTCTCCTTATACTGCTTAACTACTTTCTCATACCTTAACCCCAAATGGTCTGACCCAATCTGAGACCCTGTGACCCAGATCAGCATGAACTTCCTGATTTTTAAATCTAGTGTTCTCTTTCCAGGCCTCATCCTCTCTCTGTGCAGCATGGGTCCCTGTTGTCACATTCTTCTGCTTAAAACTTTTTGTGGCTTTTCTTGTGCCCAAAGCAGGCATTCAAAAATATTGAACCAGTTGTCCTGATAGCTTTTCTGAGCTTTCAGCCTGTTTTTTTAATGGACATTACTGCTGGAATCTTGAATGCCTTGGGGCTAAAACCAAAGTTATGATTTCCTCTGCTCTCCTCTTGCCATCTTCTTGGTTACCTTCTGAGGTTGTCATCATTTTACCTGTGTGCCCAGGCTGGATAGCTTAAGGTCATCCTTGAGTCTTCTCCTTCTCTTATTTTCGTTTGGTCACTAAGCTCTCGTGAATCTCTCCCACATTTTCCTTTCTTTTCTTACTACTATTTCCTACACCTATTACCTCTTTCGATTCCTAGTCTCTTGTCTGGATTATTTCAGTAGTTTTTAATTTTGGATTCTATGAATGGACCTCAGAAGATCTAAGAATTCCCTCAAAACATGCAGATTTTTGGTACATGTGCATTGTTCTGGGGAGGCACATTTGACTGACTATTCCATGGGAAAGAGAGAGAGAGAATGAGAGAATATGACAATTTACACGAGTCAGTTTCACTGATTTCTCCTTTTTCCATGCCTTCCCTTGCTATTTAGTTCCCTAACCCAGGGCACTGATCTCTGAGTACTGAGGGGGCATGTAAGACATAGAGGAAAAAAAAAGTAACAGCAATCAATGCAGTTCAGCAGTCAGACAGTCCAGCCGCCAGAGATCAGAGATTCCCTAACATCAGAGTCGTGCTTTAATGTCCTGGAGAAGCTCAGGAGAAAGCTGGGGCATCAGCAGGGGCACCAGTAGGGAAGTGTCCTCGTGAGGCCTCTGAACCTCCGCTTCCAAAGGACTTGGAGTGATATGAAAGCTTAATTGGTCAATTGCAGAGCCAGCCAGTGAGGCAGTGTCCCCAGAAAAAGATTGAGAACATTCCTCCAACTAGACTACCACCCTCTGCCTCTTTGTTTTCTAGTCCTTCCTCCACTCTACCTCCAGAGTTAGTTTTTAAACACAAATCTTATTGTGCACCTTCCCTCATTAAAAACCTCAGGGGTTTTATGAAACAAATGAAAAACTCCTGGGTGTGGTGTGAAGGCCTTCCATAGTTGAGAATCTGTCAGCCTCATCTCCAGGCACTCCCCTTTCCTTTCCTCCAAGGCTCCAGCCACAACAGGTTGCTACTGGCTGTTTTGAGAGGACAGCTTCTACATCCATACCTCTGTGCCTTTGATCATGCTAGTCTGTCTCTTTAGGTGCCGTTTCCTCTCCCTTGCCCAGCCAGGAGCCTCCTGTCCTTCAAGGCCAAGACTGAATGTTACCTCTTCCCCTGTGTCCATCCCTCATGTGCTGCCATCAACCTGACAGAAGCAGTCTCTCTTGGCTAGGTTCCAAAAACATTTCACACATCTCTCTGATAATGTCATAATATATTGTAGATAACCTATTTTTGTTTCTGTCTTTTCTACTAAACCAGAAATGCCCTGCAGGTAGGGACTGCCTTTTTCATGTTTGTATCCCTAACACCTATTTCGTGCCTAGTCCAAACAGGAGCTTAGTACACTTTTGTTGAATGGAATTACTTATGAAGAGTTTTTATGAGTCATTTAAAATTAGAGACCAATGCTTATTTAATAAGTCAGAATAGGCTATAATAGTAATAACAAAGTCCCGTTTCCACAGCTTATTCAAGTAACTACTTCCTTTGTGGAAGTGGATTTTGAAAATCTTGACATGTCAGTGTATATTTTTGATGTGTTTTCTTGCGATCCTAAAAGAATTATAGTTCTAATGCAAACTAGAGCTTCTGTGACGTTCCCGTTGATGTATATTGAATAGATCTGTCATTTCAGAGATCTGTATTATATGTAACAAGTGCCATGGATATGTATTTATCTCTTTCTTTCAAACTTCATGGTAATATTTTGTGAATTATTTATTTTAGAAGATCTGAGTCAGTTTATTCAAAACACATTAAATTGAGCATTTTCCACATACAAAAACAGAGTTACAGAGTTAAGGTTCTAATCTTTATATATCGTGTATTTATATATCATTTATATATCTAGCATTTATATATCACCAGTTTGTTAAATTTGTGAAGTCCTAGTCATTGTAAGTGTGTTTTTTAGGGTATTTAAATTAGTTCAGCTATGAAAGTAAACAGTGTTCAATAAATTAAGAGCTTTAAGTAATTTTTTTAGACAGTCTTCTCTCCCTCATTTTCTTTGGGTTTTGTAGGAAAAGAATCAACAATTTACGTATTCACCCATTTACTGAGTGCATATTATGTGCTAGGAATTATGCTGGGTGTTTGTGATTCAGGATTGATGATACATGTGGCGCCTCCCCTTGAGTGGTTCCCAGTCTAGTAGAGAAGGAAGTATATAAACACGTAATTGCAGTTTAAACCTTGGAGAAGAGGAAGGAAACTCCTCCTTTGAGAACTAGTGCTGAAGTTGAGAGTGAATGTATCTGCAGATAAATTTGTAGATAGAGGAGCAGGGAGCTAAAGGGAGGTCATACCTGATAGTCTTTGTTTTTAAATATGCGAAGTAGGAATCTAGATCGTCTCTAAGAATGAATGGCATGGGGTAGCGCTTGAGAAGAGAAGGTGAAGATCTGGATAATTGCTAAGGAGAATGGGAGAGGAACTAACAAAAACAAGTAAAGGGTGGCATGCAGTATTGAGAAAGCAGTGAGAGTAGCACTGGAATTGGTCAGCATGAAACTGAAGATACCGGTCGGCACAGTGACGGCATTTTCTCTGGCCGTGCTCTGTGGCCAGTTTATAGGTGCAGGAAAGCCGTATTGTGTTCAGGCCTCGTGGGATTGGTATAAGAGAAGTACAAGAAGGCCAAGGATGGGGCCAGCCCAGTGGCGCAGCGGTTAAGTGCACATGTTCCGCTTTAGCAACCCGGGGTTTGCTGGTTCAGATCCCAGGTGCAGACGTGGCACCGCTTGGCAAGGCATGCTGTGGTAGGCGTCCCACATATAAAGTAGAGGAAGATGGGCAGGGATGTTAGCTCAGGGCCAGTCTTCCTCAGCAAAAAGAGGAGGATTGGCAGCAGATGTTAGCTCAGGTCTGATCTTCCTCAAAAAACAAAAATGGCCAATGAGTTGAGAGTCCTTGAAAGAAAGTATGGCTTAAATGGAAAGAAGTACAAATAGGAGGAAGTTGTTAAACTTGGAGAAAGTTAAGAAACTGGAGAAGAGGATAAGGCCGGTACTTTGTAGGTGCGCAGCGAGTCTTCATTTTCTCCTTTCTATCTCCCCTGTCCTTGTGCTTGTTTCACCACCACCACTACCACTGCCATCTGCCTCTGCTATGGTGCATATGAGTAATTTCAAATCCTGATAGCTATTGACTTGGAAGGGAAGATTAGGAGCCAGTTTCCAAAGTCCTTGTCAGATGTGTCCCAGGGCTTGGACGCTGGCTGTGCTTGATGGTATTGTCCTCTTGGAGAAGCTCAAAGCTTATCCCCTTATCTCCCTACCACTCACTCATGCTCCAAGAGTGGGTTAAGGGCAGGACATTTTACTGGGCTACCGTTCTTAGGACAGGAATTTACTCTGATGAGAAGGGTTAAGACTCTAAGCCGTCAAGGGTTTACACTTAGTTCCCCTTGTCTCTACAAGCCTAACCATAGGCACAGATCTCATTACTTTTAAGGATTTGAAAGAGAGTCTTCTTGACATCAAGATAGAAGCAGTGATCTTACTGGCAACTCAAAGGTTCTTCCTCTTCAGAATCTAAAATTTCTGTTAGAGTTAGTTGTATCTTGGGATTTCTTTCACATGAGTTATTAAATGTATTGTCATAATTTTTTCTTAAAAGATATAATTTTTAAGGCTTTCATTCCAAATGAGGACAAACTATTTTCCATAAAAAACACACTATTTATATTCCATTTCCAGAAATTTTCTTTTCACCTGTAATTTCAAGTGTAACACTGAAATCTAATAATTCATTATTTCACAGAGTGCTTTTTTGGTGTAGTTTAAAGAAAAAACTCATAAAAGAGTCATGCATCTTAAGTGTGAAACTGCTAGAAACGTGAGAATTCCCAGAGTGAGTAAACAGAAACCACAGGCTATCTTAATCTTAAGAAATGAAGTAAATGCTTGTGTGGAGTTGGCTAAAGAAATCCTGAGGAGTCTAAGTCATCAGTCCTGCTGTTTCGCTGTTGTTAATGATACCTTTAAGGCATTTAGCAATGCTTGCCTAGAAAAGAATTGAATGCTATTCTTTCGAAACCTCATCTTCATCTGGGTGGCTTTGAAGAAAGCATGTGCCTCGCTTGGCATTAGTCACATGAAATAAGACATTCAGCTTCATCCACAAAGTCTGTAACATCCATCTGTATCCTGTGGATTGTTCTATACTCATCTATCTCAGACGTGTCTGCCCTTTCTTCAAATGCTTGTATTGACAGGTAGACCTGTAATTTCTATGACTAAGATATAGTTTCCATAGCCTGCCGTATCATAACAGGTTTGTGTTGGATTAAATTTGCCTAAAGACAGATCTCTTTTTTTCTCTGACCTTAAAGCAAAGGATAATGAAAAATAAGTAGTAGTTCCTAATTAGGTATTTAGGTCAAAGAGACATTTTCAAAGTTAAAAGTATTTGTTCTAAATGATAGTTTAAATATACTTTTCCAAAGACCTTTAGTTGGCAGCTTTTCCCCCTCAAATATTAGTACTGGTGTAGGAATTTTTTCTGGATTTTCTATTTTAAAAAGAGCTTCTGTTGTTCATTCTTGTTCTATTCATGGCACCTGGATATTAATATATGTTAATGGCATGATTGTGTTTTTCCTGAAGTGAATATGAAGAAGAAAGAAAACTTTCCTTTAGATGTCATACTTGGATTTTAGTTAGTTGGTGTAAGACTGTTTTCTTTTCCTTTTTAGGTTGCAAACATGTTAAAGGCATCCTGTTATATGGGCCCCCAGGTTGTGGTAAGACTCTGTTGGCTCGACAGATTGGCAAGATGTTGAATGCAAGAGAGCCCAAAGTGGTCAATGGGCCAGAAATCCTTAACAAATATGTGGGAGAATCAGAGGCTAACATTCGTAAACTCTTTGCTGATGCTGAAGAGGAGCAAAGGAGGGTAATGTTAATATAAACATAATTTAGTAAAAGTTTGTCACTTATATGGGGAAGGAAATCCAGAGTTGTGGTGGAAAACTTGTTACTGTGATCTATATTTTGAAAAACTTGCAGGTAAAATTTATTTAGTACCTAGTTTATGTATATCACTGAATCAGGGATTATGGGGGATTTACATGATGTGAGCAGATGTCATTATCCACATGTTCACAATACAAAGAGGGATGATTGTATAAGCTAAAGATTTTTCAAAAACAGATCGTGAATATGTTTTGAAGTGACACTTTTATTTCACATTACTTCCAGAGACTTGAACTCATTTATCCTTTGGAAAAGGGGGAAATTAAATCCATAAAGAGACTTGTAGAATTATGTATATGCAAGGTCCATGTGTAGAAAGCTAGCTTACTTACCACCAAGTCAGCTCACTTGCAGAATGACAGGTATGAGTTGTTAGGTCTCAAAGAAAAGCTTAATTTGGGTCTTAGAAAAAAATTAAATTAAAAATCAAATCAGAGTTTACTAATTGTGATGCTTAATTTTGTGTGTCAATTTGACTGGAACATGGGATGCCCAGACATTTGGTCAAACATTATTCTGGGTACGTTTATGAGAGTGTTTCTGGATGAGATTACTATCTGAAGCAGTAGACTGAGTAAAGCAGATTGCTCTCCCTAATGTGGGTGGGCCCCATCCAATCAGTTGAAGGCCTGAAAAGAACAAAAAGGCTGACCCTTCCTTGAGTAAGAGGGAATTTTTTTCCTGTCTGACTGTCTTGAGCTGAGATCTCAGTTTTTTCCTGCCTTCAGACTCAAACTGAAACATTAGTTCTGCCTGGATCTTGAGCTTACAGGTTTTTGGACTGGAACTACACCATTGGCTCTCCTGGGTCTCCAGCTTGCTGACTGCAGACCTTGGGACTTGTCAGCCCCATGATTGTGTTAGCCAGTTCCTTATAATCAATCAATCAATCAATCTCTATATATAGTTAGATAGATCTATGTAGCTGTATGTCTAGATATCCATTTTTAGGTGACCAATTGGTTTTATCCATATAGAGCTATATATATGTATATATATATCTCCATCTTATTGGCTCTGTTTCCCTGGAGAACCTTAACTAATATTAACATTTATTTCATTGACACAAAGTTTAAAAACAATGCCATAGGATTCCTGGTTCTGGCAATACAGTAGACTAGGTAGCCTAAAAACCTTTCTTCTGCTACACTTTCAAATGCTGGGTAAAATATAACTAAAATCATTGTAAATGCATAATTGAGCTCTCAGGAAAGAAAAGGAAATCTCCAGAAGTGAAAAGGAAACTGGAAATTACAGTGGTAAAGATCTGAGCTACAGCTTTTGGTTTTGGTAGTATATGAGTTTAGGTTTTAGCATCCACTAGGGGGTAGAAAGTGATCTCTTGAACCCATTTAACGTATAGACTAGGAACTGGAACCTTCAAAGGGATTGTGTCCTCAATGAAAAGAGTAGACTGGAAAATATCTGCCTACCAACACAGAGAAATAACAAAAACATTTAACTATCTGCCTGGGTTCTGGAGTAGAAGCTGGGGCATCTCCCATGGGAATTCTAAACCCTGGATCCTTGACTCATGCTATTTAGGATGTGGAAAAAAAAATTATACACACACACACCCACCTATGTGGTGTGGGGCTCTGAAGCTGAGAAATTAATTTAAAAATTAATCCTGGGCTAATGATACCATCAGGTTGTCAGATATAAGGAAACCCCAAGGGATACTACAACAGTCCTGGCCCCAAGAGATTCTCAGAGGGAAAGCTAAAATAACTTCAAGAAATGGAAAATGTAGACCTCAAAACTTAAAGGTCAGCAACTAGGTTAAACTTTAAATAAGCTAATAAGTTTCAGCCGAAGAGAGAAATGATAAACAAATTATAAACAAAACAACAGATTAGAAATCATTCAGAATTTAGCACAGAGAGATAAAGAGATGGAAAATATGCAAGAGAAGTTGAGATAACAGAGTTAAAATGGGAAGTCCAAATAGAAAGAATAGTATAGAGGCAATATTCAAAGAAAGAATGGCTGAGAATTTTCTAGAATTGATAAAAAACATAAATACTCAGATTCAGGTCACTATGAGCCCAAATAGGATAAGTAAAAATTAATTTATATCTGGACCCTTTGTAGTGAAACTGGAGAATGCCAAAGAAAAAAGAGAAACATCTTAATATCAGCAAAAAAGAAGTGATGATGACAAACAAAGAGATGCCGTTACATTGACAGCAAACTTTTCAACAAGAGCAAGAGATAATAGAAAATAGTAGAGTAATATCTCCACAGGGCTAAGTGAAAATAGCTGTCAACTTAAAGTTTTATACCCAGCTCAATTCTCATTCAGGAATAAGAGTGAAATAAAGACATCTCTTCAGGCAGAGGCTAGTAGAATTAACTAGTCACAGGTGTTTGCTGGAAGATTGTGATGCAGGATGTACTTGAGACTGAAGGAAATTGAACCCAGAAGGAAACAGTGGATGCAAGAAACAATGATGAGCAATGGAACTGTTGAAACCAAAGGTAAAATCTGGGACTTCTACTTCTGGTAGTAGCAGATGGGGTAAATTGAATCGTGCCTGCCACTGAAGACTATCAGAAAAGCTCAACAAAGTGTTTTAAAATTTTTTGCTTGAAGGCTTCAAAGAGCTTACAAGATCTAGGAGGAGAACGGGGTCCCAGAAAAAAAGGTCCTAGTGTATGGGGTCAGTGTTCCTCTGGAGATATTAGGCTTTTCTGGAGGGAGCTGCTAAACAGCTATGCAGCCGTTTTGACAGGCTAGTGGGCCTAAGCGGGACAGAGATTAGAGCCCATGGCCCACAGAGAAGAGATACCTGATGAACATGCCTCATTTTGAGTTGAGACCCTGAAGGGCTGCACCATAGGAGCAAGGGTTAACTAAACTAGACATGCTCTTCCAGAGGCTGCAGGTCGGCTTTGAGTCATATCATTCTCTAAAATTAGATTGGTGCCCACAGACATCTGGCAGAATTGTAGATCCCTCCTGGAGAAAGGTAATACTGTGCAGGGCCACAGATTATTCCTGTAGTTTGCAAATGTAGTGTCTTATTTATAAACAAAAGCAATCAGATGCACAAAGACATAAACAACATGAACAAAGAGAAACAAAAGATAATAGAAATTGGGCCTTCAGATATTGGAATTCTCAGATACAGACTTTTAAAATAACTGTGCTTATCATGTTTGTAAGGGAGGAAGACATTTCCTGTACCCACTTGAGTTCCTTCTGGCTGGGCTACAAATTAAATTCACATGAGATGGAATAACAGGAGAAAATTAAACAAAGCTTTATAATATGTATACATGGGAGAGACTCAGGAATACTGAGCAACTCACCAAAATGGTGGAGGTTCTCCTCTTAAATACCATCTTCAGCTGCAAAGGAGGATGTTAAGGTTGGGGGGAGTCAGTTGTGGGAGATTACCAGAAAAGTACAGGAAGCAAGAGTAAGGTTATTATGCAGATTTAAGTCCTTGCCTTCAGCATTGATAAGAGTATTTAGAGATAAGGTTATCCCCCCTTCTTCCTGGTACAAAGAAGGAGACACCTTTACAGATGGAGATTTCCCTTAGAAATATAAATATCTCTTACAAAGGGTAACTTCTACTTGTCAGAGTCTCTTTCATGTCTGCAGTTTTTAAAAGTAACCAGCCCGAAATAATCATCATGCCAAAGAGACATATCTTGGGGTGGCCACTTCCAATCCCCTACATGTTCAAGGAGATAAAATTGAGACAAGATTGAGAATTTTGTCAGAGCACCGAAACTGTTAAAAAAATATCAAGTGGAAATTCCAGAAATGAGAAATTCAGTAACTGAAATTAACTCAAGTGCATGGATTTAAGCAGCAGATTAGACACATCCACAGAGAGAATTAGTGAACTGAAGATGTTAGGTGAAGATAACCAGAAACAAAGGATGAAAGGAATGAAGAGACAGGAAAAATACTTTGAGAAGGTCTAGTGTATGTATTTAAAGTTCCAGAAAGTCAGGAGAAAGAAGATGAGGCAAAAGCAATATTTGAAGAGAAAAGAGTTTAGAACTTTCTTTCTAAAACTGATGAAGAACAGCAATTCCTAGATTCCAGAAGTACAGTGAACCTTAAGCAAGAGAAATAGCAAAGAAGTCTACACCTACAGATATCATTGTTAAACTGCTGAAAACTGAAAACAAAGAGAAAAATCTTAAAAGCAGCTAGAGAAAAAAGAAGGATTACTTTAAAATAAGTAACAGTTAGCTGGCAACTGTCTTCTCAACAGGAATGATGGAAACCAGAAATCAGTTCCATGCCATTTTTTAGGAGCTAAAAGAGAATAAGTGTCAACTTAGAATTTTATATCCAGTAAATGGATAAATTGTCATATAAATATACAGTGGAGTTCTACACAGTAATAAAAATAAACAGACTATGGTTATACACAGTTGTGAATCTCACAGCTAAATACTGAGGAAAAGAAACCAGACAAGAAGGAATACATACTGTATGATTCCATTTCTATAAAGTTCAACTAAAGTATAGTGTTTAATGATGCATACTTAGTTGGTAAGCTATAAAAGAAAGTGAGAATTACTGTAAAAATCAGACTGTGGTTGCCCATGGGGAATGGTTGGGGAGGGGTGTTGGGGAAGGGTTGTGAGGAGGCGTCCCCAGGAAGCTGACACTGTTCTGTTTCTCATTATGGTTATGTGAATGTTAATTTCAAGTCAATTCATTGAGGCATGCATTCACATTTTGTGAACTCTCCCTCTATGTGTGCCATACTTCCCAAAGTTTAACAAAGGTAAATTTAATAAGCATTCACTGTATAAAACAACAAGGATAATGATAAATATGGGTTTTTTTTAAGGATAGAACTAAAATATGGAACAAAACATATGGGAAGTGGATTAAATCCATGTGAGATCCTTGTGTTATTTGGAAAGAAGATGGTAATGTTAATTAACATAAAACTTTGTCAAATGTGTATGTGAAAATTGTGTATAACTCTCAAGCTTTCCGAAAGCATGAGGAGGAACTGGGGAAGGAATAAAGAAAACTCAAATACTTTAAAAGGCGAGAAAGGAATCATAAGACTCAAAGAAAATGTGAAGATACTGAAAATGTAACTTAAAAAAAAATTCACTTACAGCAGTCAGAATGATAAGTACCTAGGATTAAATTGAATAGGAAAATTAAAGGAGAAAATTATAAACATTTTTGAAAATATTTTTCAAGAGCTAATAAACGGTAAGATAGAACATGTTCATGTGTGGGAATACTCACAATATCATAAAAATGACAGTTCCTGCTGATATCAATCTGTAAATTCAGTGCTTTTCCAATCAAGTCTAACAGGGTTTTTTTTTGAAATTTGACAGCTTGATTCTGATTTTTTTTTTGATTCTTGAAGAGCCATGAAAATTCTGAAGAATAATGAAGACTTATTTTATCAGATATCGAGACTTACTGGAAAGCTGTCGTAAATGAGAACAATAATATATACTCACAAAAACAGACCAAGGAAACAGAATAGAGCACAGAAAGAGCTTGCTATATGAAAAGTGAGGTTGCCAATCAGAGGGGGAAGAATAAGCCATTTCATCTTTGGCTCTCTGTTTGGAAAAAGATAAAATGCAGTCCCTATCTCATATCATACAGAATTGCAAAGTGGATTTGCAAAAAACAAAACTAAAACTTACAAGAGAAAACATTTTTAGAAGAAAAGTAAGCAAAAATCTTTTAAGAATTGACTCTAGGGAAGAATTTCTTTATTAAGATATAGAAATCAAATCCATAAAAGATAAAAATATTAATTTGGCTACATTAATATAAAGAAAATTCTGTCTTACAAATTACACTAAATACAAATCTCTTAAACTAGAGAAGATATTTGCAAAGCATATAATCCACAAAGAATTGGCATCTTCTATAGTAAATTCTCTGTAATAAGTAAGAAAAACACAAACACAATTTAAAAAAAAAACTGACAAAGGATGTGAACAGGCGGTTTTCAGAGGAAGACTCCAACTGAAGATAAGCAAATGAAAAGATGCTCAGGAAAATGCATGATAGGAGACATTGTTTTATAAACAACCTGGTAAAATTTACAAAGACTAGTAACAGTAAAAGTTGTGGAGAAACAGGGCCTCATGTACATTACTAATCATAGCATGTATAAATTAGAAGAAGATACCAAGTGGGTGATATCTTATGGATTAATTTGACATCATCTTACAAAAATGAAGATGCCCAAACCCCATGACCTATGAGTTCTACTTCAAGACAGCAACCCTGGAGAAATACTCTTGCACTTGTGCATAAAATGACGTGTACCAGGATGTTGATTGCTGCACTATTTGTAATGGGGAAAAAGTAGAAACATCTTGATTCTTCCTCAGTAGGAAATGGTATATCTTACAAACATTAAAATGAACAACAGATTTACATGGATCAATATGAGTAACACTCAGAAACATAATAACATCAAATATATATATTAATCTAGTAAGCTTAACTAAATCTAATTTACCCTGTCATTTCCTACTTTTTCATAGTTTTGTTGACGGTAAAAATAAATTTTAAACATTGCCATTATAACAACCCTTTTAATGCTTCAAGTCTGCTCTTGGGTGCTTAATTGGTTCAGTTTTACACAAGGTAGTTTTCTCCCCTGCTTCCTTGCATCCCGTTAAGTTCTTGTTCATGTTCCAGTCTCGGCCATCTCAGCCACATGGGTTCTAGCAGGCATGCTTCCTGTTGGATTGGTGCAAGTCTAATAACCGATCTCAACTCTTCAGACAGTCCCAGAAGCAGTTCAGTTTTACAGGTCATCCTTAATACTACAATATTTCCTGCCTCGAGTATCTTTTTAACATACAGTATACCAAGAAAAATAGTCATCACCATTTACTATCTGGGTTGAAAGAACTCTCTTTAAAAATTACTTTAAAGTTATTTTACAAATAATTTACGAATGTAAGAATAAAAGGAAGTGAAAGACTATGCAATTATTTAATAAGAGCTTAAATATAGCAAACAATTTTTATTTCATATTTTCCCGGTTTTAAACAGACACACACACACACATATATACATAAACATATATATACACACATATATATAACCAAAATTAGCAGAAACCTCTGAATGTAACTAACTGTTCATCACTTGTCATGCATGAACTTGAACATACTTATTCTAAATTTCAAATACATCTGTAATACATTCTAGCTTATCATTGCCTCTGGTTCTTTTTTTTTTTTTTTTTTTTTTAATTTTTTTAAGATTGGCCCTGAGCTAATATCTATTGCCAGTCTTTTTCTTCTTCTTCCCCCCGAAGTCTCCCGGTACATAGTTGTATATTTTAATTGTAGGTCCTTCTAGTTATAGTGTGTGGGACGCCGCCTCAGCATGGCTTGATGAGTGGTGCTAAGCTGGTGCCCAGGATCCCAACCTGCAAAACCCTGGGCCGCCGAAGCAGAGTGCACACCCTCAACCATTTGGCCATGGGGCCAGGCCCCTGGTTCCTCTTCTTATGCTTGCGTTGTCAAGACACAATACTTGAAGAATTTTTTTTAAATCCTTGGCTCATAATTTTGTTGAAGAGAGGATGGTCACAAAAAGCTCCATAATTGCAAAACATTTTTTTATTTTTAGATTTATATATACTTTTTAGAATAGTCAATCAAATTTTTTAATGTCTTTATCATCTGTTTCTTCTGGTCATCTCTTTGATACCAGCCTTCAGCACCTGTCTAACTTAAAAACTATATCAAGGAAATTTTGATGCACAAGTGAAATAAAAACATGAAAGAATACTGTCGTGTGTCCTTTTAGAAAAATGAGATGGCCTAGTTTCTTGTCACAAAGTATTGTACAATGAAGACTTTTTGTTGAATAAGTAATTGTATAAAAATGCTCTATTTTCTTTTTGTCCTTAGAAATATATTTTTCATTCATTCTTGAATTTGAGAAAATTTATGTAAGATAGCATCATCTGAAGGCACATAGTCTGAGATTTTACTTATAATGATAAATTTCACCATCTTCATTAGTCTCAAGTGCTGCTATCTCATGCTTTGCATTTAACTTTGGATTCATCTAATAATTGTGAAATATCTTCCTCTGTCAATTTTGTTTTCTTTGCCATTATGGCCAGGAAATTAAAAAATCTGACTTCTCAATTGTGTTCAATTAAAGCTCGAATCAGGCAAAAGTAGATGGTGTCTCCAGACTTCTTTTATACCTTCTTGAAAGGTGAGACAGAACTTTGGGCAACACAATAAGAAAACTGAAGGATGATGTCATAGTGATATTTATTTCACTATTGCATCATTCTTCTAAGCAATTTCATCATTCTTGCATTTTCTTATTATTTTAATCTTAGCATTGTTGGGAATAATTGATGAGTAATGATGACGTAATTTCTAGAATATTGAAATAGCATAATAGATCTTAGATCTATAAAAAAGATCCAGTGGACCCATATGGTAATTGCAAGTTAGAATGAGTTTTATTCTATTTTTTAAAATATATTTTCCTTTCTGTTCTGTGGAAGACTTCTAAGAAAGAAAAAACTCTTGAGATATCTATCTTTATAAACAGTTAAAAGTGCTCAACAGAGAAACGTAAAAAGTGAAGTTGTGTCTAATGGACCCTAATGGTATACTGAGGATTAAACACTAGGTGCGGGTGAGCTACAATGCCCTATAACGAAGCATTTTATAAAATCTGTTGTGATAGTTTCCACATGGCTGCAAAGATGTCTTTGGTGCTGTCTTTAAACTTGCAAACAGTTTAAATATGACACTATTAATGATAAAACTGAGTTGGCAGAGACTTTCTAGGTAGATATTAATCATAGCCAGTCTTTGCAGTTACACCTTTCTCAATCCTTACATCCAGAAGTAGCTTGATATATTCAGCTAACGACCCCGTGGAAGGTTTTATGTGTTGCATAATAAAGACAAGCATCACCTCTATGATTCTGGACAGTCCAGGCTAACAGAGATGAACACTTGCATATAGGTCACACTAGTTAAATATAGAACAGCTGTTTTGAAGGCTGTTGCCAGGGGCTCAACAGCATCAGCTCTGTTTCTATGGGGGAAGACTTTGCAGAGCTAGAAGCCAGTGAACTGAAGAAGCTTGCATTGTGGAAATTTAAACTCTTTGGGAAAGGGTTTATTGATGATTCAGCTATGTTAATCTGTGAACATTAATCTTGACATCCTCCTTACCTAATTCCTAATTTATTGCTATAAGAACTTGCCTTTATTTAAGTAAGACGCCTGTAAAAATTGATGTTATTGTACTGACTAGGTTGGAGGAAGGGACTTGATGACAGGTCACGAGATTAGTAAGGTTCTGAAAAGGCCAGAATTGTACTGAATTATGTTTAGGACAGATTGCTCCTGTGATCATTTAATCAAACACAGTGTTGTTATTGTCTCTGGCTTCCCTTCCACATAGATGATTTTTGAGGTTGGACTGAGAAGGAAGTCGTGACTCCAGTGGCAACATAAGGCACATTCACAGCAAAATTCATACATTATAGCAGCTTTTTGTTTCATGCTGTATTGGTAGACAACCTTGAATTAAAATGTCTTTTAAAAATAACGTAGATCCTTTTGTAGTTCATAAGCGTGATGATGGGGATTCACACTATTGTGTGAGATGTGCCCCCCTCAGCCATTGTGACAACATCGGCACATTACCCATCTGACATGAAAGGGAAAAAATAATAATAAAAATAATGTAGAATCTCACAGTTTTTCAGTTGCAAACAGGAATGTCCTTGTTTTGGACTGAAGATGGCAAGAATTAATATCCTACTATATAGATATGTTTGCAAAGCTAAGGTTGTAGTTCTGATTCCTCATTCTCAGTCTTTTCTACAGATAGAAAGATGAATAGTTTTTGGTGTTGAATTTTTTTTAAGCAGCAAGCTGATTATTGAACAGATCAGACATCTGTTCAATAAATATGATATTGAGAAATTGTTAATTTTTTTCAGATTTGAATTTAGATTTTAAAACATTTGTAGAAGGAGAACAATTTGTATGTAATGTTCATTAAAAAAACCCCTAAATTTTAGAAACTTTGATGAACACATGACTATCATCTTGCATAGAATTGCATTAAAGAATGAACAATAATCCAAATATGCATAATAGAGTGTAAGTATTATAAGATATTTTGTCTGTTTTTTTACTTATTAAGAAGTAAAACTGACTTTTTGGTGTACAATTTTATGAATTTTAACACATGTATAGATTCATGTAACCACCACCAAAATCTAGATACAGAACGTTTACCTCACCCCCCAAAATTCCCCCATGTTGTCCCTTTATGGTCATTCTCCTTTGCTAATAATTCCTGGTAACTACTTACCTGTTTTCCATCCCTATGGTTTTGTCTTTTTGAGAAAGTCGTATGAATGGGATCATAGTTGGTCACCCTCTACGTAGTTTTACACAGTATGTAAAAACTCTCTTACAGATTCTGTTTACCTCATTTATGTACCATTATTTCTCACTTACCTTCCAACTCCATACTTCTCCTTGTTCATCCTAAAGTCAGGATTAAAATCATCTTACATAAAGAGCATTCTCCTTTTGCAAATCCTTTGGTGATCTTCTCTGTTTCAATAGAAAGGCCTGCTTCTGGATTTTATTCCCTGTTGTGATAGTACTGTAAGTTCTGTTTATTATCCCTATTATAGGACCCTGATTGCCTCTGAGCCTTTTGTTCAGGTGACCCTCCATGCTTCTAAATTCTTATCTGTTAGGCCCTGTCTCTCTCCTTCTGTATGTCTTTGTTCAGGAAGAAATTCTCACACACAAAAACAAGTACACCTGTTAGTAAGGAGGACACAAAGTTCTATTTGTAGACGATATGATTGTGAACCTAGAAAATTCAAAAGAATCAACTAAAAAATCTTAGATGTTATAAATAAGAGAGTAAAGTAGCCAGATATGAAATAAATATACAAAAATTAATACAGTTTCTTCATACATATTGTTTCTGAAATATAATGGAAAAATTCCATTCACAGTTGCAAACAAAAAACATAAATACTTAAGAATCTTTATGAAGAAATTTATATGACAGAAACTACAAAACTTTATTGGGAGACATAAAGGACTTGACTAATTGGAGAGACATATTCTTAAGAACTGAAGATGTTATAAAGATATTAGTACTTCCTAAACTAATTCAGAGATTTAATCTAATTCCAGTCAAAACTGGTAATAATCTAGCATACATAAAAATATAAAGCCTGAAAAAAGTGCCATCTCAATCAATGAAGAAAGGATAATTTAGTCAACTGGATTGGGTCAGTTAGTTAACTATTTGAAGGAAAATTACTTGGATTCTTACTTTACTTGTAAAAATAAACTCCAGATAGATTAAACAATTACATGTAAAGTAAAAATTTGAAAGAGAAGAAAATATAGGTGACCATCAGTGTCTGTAATGGGGGAGGGTTTTAAGGGTAAAAGTAGTGGAAAACATCATAAAAATAAAAATTGATAATGTTGGCTATTTAAATGGTAAAAACACAATTTTAAAAACCCTTCCATTTATCAAAAATCTACCATAAATAAAAGACAAATGGCAAACTGGGATAAAATATTTAAAACAAGTTTAATAATATATAAGTAATTATTTTATAAATCCATAAGAAAATTTCTTAAATCCTAGCAGAAAAATGTGCAGAGGATATGAACAATTAATAAAAGAAAAATTACCAATGGTAAAAAATATGATTTAAAAAAGTGCCAGTCTCTTCAGTAATTAGACAAATACCTTTTAAAAATAATTTAAAAATACCATTGTTCATCTATCAAGTTGGAAATTATTTTTTAAATTTTTCTAATATTCATTGTGAAGATATATCAAGATATGCACTGTCATATACTGTGGTGAGAAATAAAGTATAAAACCTTTCTGGAAAAGTATTTGACAGCTTATTTCAAGGGCCTTAAAATACTCAACATACCTTTTAACCTAACAATTTGCCTTCAGGAGGTAATCATATATATTGTCAAGGATTTGAGTATAAAAATGTTCGTTGCAACAACATATATAATACTAAAAACTTAGACATTCTTGAATATTTGAAAGTAAGGAATTGCTGTGCAGTAGGGGAGTTAAACTGTGAAATCAGTCACACAAGGAGGTATTATGGAGCCATTAAAAACCGTAGTGTATAGTTGTATTTATAGGCATGGGAAAGCATTTAAGATAATATCTGGACTGAACAAGAGGATACAAGCTATTTAGATAGCATCAAGTTAATAATATTAGTTGTTTCTAGCTAGTTGAATTTTGGGTGACTGATTTCTTTACGTTTTTTGGTATTTTTCCAAATTTTCTCTAATGATCATGTATTTTGTAATTAGAAACGAAAATAACAATTTTAAATTGTTTTCAAATAACAGTGTTCAAGAGAATATAAGATGTGGAGAGTTTTTTAAGTAAAATAAATTAAAAGTACAGAAATAAATCTGCGGAATATTAACAGCATTTATCTTTATGGAGTATAATACATTTTTGGCTTATTTCTATTTGTTTTACAACTTTTGCTCAGTAAACATGTAATACTTTTATAATAAAGTGAAAAAAAAGACTCTTTTAAAAAAAGATTATATCCTTGCCAGAGTTTTAATGAATACCAACCATATATAATCCTGAATCTCACTATGCCCATCATTTATCCGTATGTTGTCATACTTAGGTTATGTTCATTTTCACCTGTTTTGTTTTGTAAATCCCTAATGTTCTTTGTTATTAATAAAAAAGAAAATTTATAGAGTGCACTTCCCCCTTTGGTTCCTAAGAAGAGACTTCATTATCTAAATTGTTAGAAGGTCCATGTTAACTTAACCTAGTGAATTATTAGCCTTTAAAAGTATTTGCCTCTATTAAAGGTTCAAAATATGTAAACTAATTTCTTTTAATGATGACTCTATATCCAATAAACTAAAACAGAAATCATGAGGCAGAAGAAACAGCACCCCCTCCACTGTGTTCTTTTTATAAACTGTCTCTCTGTTCTCACTTTACTGTTAAGAAGTAATCTTTCCATATGATATAACTAAATATGAATCAGATTCATTTCCTTCCCGCATTTGCCCAATTCCCAGTTGATCTCTGGATGGACTTACCATTTAGCTGTATAATATGACAAACAAATGTTAAACCTACTGATTCTAGGGCAGTCCTTTCACCAAAACTCAGGGAAAATGGGAGGGAGTTGCCATTCACTGACTTAAGAAATGGATCTGATAAGTGCAAGAGTTCTTTCAAATAGTGAAATAAGAAATGTATGTAAATGAACAGTTAGTTATTTGATGGCCTCTTCACTTTCATCAGCACATAACATGTATTTTTGTTTTATGGTTATTAGATATGAGGTTCTGGAATGCCTTTTCAGTTTCCAGAATTCTGAGAATGCAGTTCCAACACCTTTGAGAGGGCAACAACTGTGGTTATACTTGATATATTTATTAGTCAAAATGGAGCAAAGTCAATCTGTGGAAAGCTTTGTTTTGCTTTTTTGATTAGTTTGTTTAATAATATATTCAAATTATGACCTTTAATATAATTTTTTCCCTTATTAGCTTGGTGCGAACAGTGGTTTGCACATCATCATCTTTGATGAAATTGATGCCATCTGCAAGCAGAGAGGGAGCATGGCTGGTAGCACAGGAGTTCATGACACTGTCGTCAACCAGTTACTGTCCAAAATTGATGGGGTAGAGCAGCTGAACAACATCTTAGTCATTGGTATGTTTGCTTTAAGAAAACTACTATGATTTCAAGAACATTAGACACAGAGGTTCTGAATTAAGATCTATGTAGGTTGTAGTTACACTATTTTGCCAATGTTTCCAAATTAGAATCAAGTGATATTAAAGAGTTTGACTATTTTAACGTCTAACCTTAATAGAACAAATAGAAGATGGGTTTTAGTGACTATGGCTTTAAGCTTATAGCTCACAGATGAAAAGGCAGCACGATGTGATGCGTGGTTTTCAGTCTGGTCCTGTAGGCCTCCAGGGTCTCTGAGGGCCGAGGAGTGAGCTTCAGATCACGCATCCGATTATAACTTCTTCTTTTAGCTGTTTTATGTACTGAGCTTTTCTTAACATGGCTTTTGAAAAAAAAAAAAACATGAAACTTCTTGTGTCTGTGAAGGTTGAAAACCATTGGCCTACGAGAAAGGGAAGGGGCTTTGGGATCAGACAGATCATGTTCACATTGCCTCTCTCTCGCTTTGACAGGTTACCTACCCTCTCTGAACCTTAAATCTTCTTTTTAAATACTTGAAGTTTGCATTACATTTATGTTTCATTGGCTTGTACAGTAGTGAAATTCTAAAGCAAAGTCTCTAGGTATTCTCGTTAGAACAGATCAAGAACGAATGATGTGGGGGAGGAAGGTGGGCAAAAGTGATGATTAGGCTCACACGTGAGGGGAGGTGGTGAACATGATGCAATCCAACAGAATTCGAAATATATTATGATGTGCATCTGAAAAAAATGAATTAATAAAAAAATGATCAAGTCCCATGTAGAAACAAAAAAAAGAACAAATGTTGTTTTTATTTGAGAATAATTGGTTTTCTATTGACTTTTCTATTTCCATTTCTACTGACTTTTATAAAATGTCCTCTTAGCTTATCAGGGAAATTACTATTCTTACATATACTTAAGGGACATTTTATGTTATTTTTGAACTCTGATCATTGGTATGTTGTTTTGGTTTAACATCCATGCTCAGGAATGACCAACAGACCAGATCTGATAGATGAGGCTCTCCTTCGACCTGGAAGACTGGAAGTTAAAATGGAGATAGGTAAGCAGATCTGTCACTGAGGGGGCGCGCGGGCATGTTTAGAGTTCATTAGCAGGAGCAAAGTCATATAACTTAATGTTGTTAGAAAAGTTGTATATCATGAGACGCAGATGTTTACATGCTTCAGTACCTATAAGAGAAGCATTAGGATTAGAATAATCTCCATTTTATTTTCAATTTTATCAGGCTTACCAGATGAGAAAGGCCGACTACAGATCCTTCACATCCACACAGCAAGGATGAGAGGGCATCAGTTACTCTCTGCTGACGTAGACATTAAAGAGCTGGCTGTAGAGACCAAGAATTTCAGCGGTGCTGAACTGGAGGGTCTGGTGCGAGCAGCACAGTCCACTGCTATGAACAGACACATAAAGGTCAGTAAGAGCAACCAACAGATGAGGAGTCTGCAGCCCTGTAAATCTCTGCCAGTATTCTTTCTCTTCCCATTCAAGCATACCAAGGGCTAGGGTAATGCTAACTTTTGACGAAGAGACATGGTAAAAGAAATAGGAATTTAACTGTCAACTGCTAAATCTTCAGAGTAACCAGAAAAAAGGTAATGGTGTCATCTGCCCCATGGTAACTTCTGACACATCTACCTTAAGTTGCCACCATCTGATAACAGACATGTGAAGATGAAGATTTTGCAGAATTTTCTTAAGTCTTATCGTGTGGAGTTGTAACATGTCATAGAAAGTTAGATTTTCTACATGCTAGAACTATGGGGGCTGCTTCATTCAGCAAAAATACCTGCTGTTTTCAAGGTATTAAGCTGGAGACACAAAGATAATAAAACAGACCTCTTCCTTCAAGGAATTCAGAGTCAGGGAAATGGACATGTTTGCAAATTAGTACAATAATGTGATTGATACTGTGGTAGAAATACATACCAGGATACTTTTATTTTGGTAAATAAAGCTTGATAAAGTGCATTTGACCCTTTACCATTCCTTCTTCTCTTCAGGTTTCACCCGTAGATAGATGACTCCCAGAAATTTGTCTCATCTTTTTTTTTTTTTTTAAGATTTTATTTTTCCGTTTTCTTCCCAAAGCCCCCCGGTACGTAGTTGTATGTTTTCAGTTGTGAGTCCTTCTAGATGTGGTATGTGGGACGCCGCCTCAGTGTGACTGGATGAGCAGTGCCATGTCCACGCCCAGGATCCAAACTGGCAAAACCCTGGGCCACGGAAGTGGAGCGCGAGAACGCAACCACTCAGCCACAGGGCCGGCCCCCATCTCATCTCTTGAGAGCATCTTTCTCCCACTTTCAGATGTATACTAAACACCTCCACCTGGATGTTTTATCGGGTCTCGGATTTAATATTCCAAAACAAAACTTGCTATTTCTTTCTGTCTTTTTTCCCCCCCCCGTTTCCTTCCTGCTCCTATCTCCTTGTTTATCCCAATTTCCCAGGCTTAAAATTTCAGGATTCTCTTTGATTCCTACCACTCTGCTGTGTCCTACATCAAGTTATTTGCCAAATTTTGCCTGTTCTGTGTTGGTAGTATCTTTCATTTCTCATTGCCATTACCTACCTTCTGTTTGATCAGTCTTCCTATTTCATACCATTCTACCCTTAAGAAACTTTCAGTGACTCACCATTGTCTACAGAACAAAGTATAAACTTCTTAGCCTGGTCTTTAAGGTCCTCTTTGATCTTACTGTAAACTGGCCTTTCAAGATGTGTTCCCGATTGTGCTCCATACACTTTAGCCAAAGTGAAATAGTCACCGGTCATCAGATATTAGCTTATTTTTTCACTTCTCTGCTGTTGCTATTTTTTTTCCCGCACTTCACTGAGAGCCTTTACTCTCTGTGTTTACATATCTTTTCAATATCTGGTTCATATGCTGCTACTTTCTTCAAACTTTTTCTGATTCTCCCGTTTGAGAATGATGTGTTCTCTTTCTCCTTGAAACGGTTAAGTATCATTTATGATACCTTCAGTTGACTTTGGTTGCAAATGTATTTATTTAGCACTTACTATATGCCAGACACTATGCTAGGGGTTAATGCTACAACTGCAAAGGAGTCAATTGCCTGTCCTTGAGCAGCTCGCAGTCTAATCCTCCACATGCAGTCATAGAAAGTATATGCAAGGTAAGGAAGTGAAAATGTGTCGGATGTGGTCAGCTTGTCAGCAGAGACAAACAGGGGAATTTCTGGGTAGATGTACCTCTTGGTGGGGTAGGGCATTTTAAGTAGAAGGAAAAACATACGCTAAGGAACACAGACACAGAATAGCATGGTGTGTTAGGGTATTCAGTATTGCTTCAACATAAAAGGTAGGGGAGGGGAGGTAGAGAGAGACATTGTGGGGGATAAGTCAGGAGACTAAAGAGGGATGGAACACAAAGAGGCTTTTATACTGTTTGAAGAAGTATGGACTTCTTTTCTGTGAGTAGTGCTAAGCCATTGAAGAGTTTTAAGAATAGCAGCGACAGTGTTAAAACATAAGCTCGCTCTGGCAGCTGTATCGAGTGGAGTATTTAGGGGAGTGGAGCTGGCGACGCAAGAGAGGGGATACAACAGTTCGTGTAGTATAACAAGTCGTGCAGGAAATAATAAAAGCTGAACCATTAGGTTGAGTATGTCCTAGTTGTTTGGGTACCTCCTATCAGTGGCTCTAAACCAACAGTCAAGAGTCTAAACCAAGAGCTGCTCTACCCCATGAATTTATTTACTTTATTATTTATTTATTTTATTTTTTTATTTTACTTTTATTTTTATAAATTTATTTTTGGAACACAACCGCACCCATTCATTTACATGTTGTCAATGGCTTCTTTCGTGCTACAGTGGCAGAGTTGAGTATATTTGCAGAGCCTGCTGCATGACCCACAAAGCCTAAATATTTACTGTCTGGCCCTTCAGAGAAAAAGTTAGTCAACCCCTGTTGTAGCCTTTAAGTCTGTGTCTTATTCATCTCTGAATCTCCCACAGTATCTCAAATAAGTCTAAATGCTGAGAACATGGTAGATGGTTAGTGAATATTTTTTAAATTAGTAAACTGATAGACGTTTCTGAATCAAACTGTATTCATAGGTCATAAATTCCCTACATACTAGAAGTGACTTTGTTCTACCTCAAAAGTGCCATACTGGAGGAAGCCACTTTGGACAGTATGGTAAGAAAAACCTCTTTAAAATACTGGATACCCAGTGGGAGGAGGCTACTAGTACTGCTGCATAAAAAAAGAAAGAATGCCAAAGATCTGGGTAGTATGAGAATATAGTATTGGATGCTTTAGAGAATGGATCCACTCATTTCATTCATTCATTCTTTCTCCTTGCCATGAGAAATGTCTTAGTAAGAAGTGATGGCGACTTCAAAAAAGAAATTGTGTAAATGGTGTGAAAATTGCTCCCCACCATCCTAATCTTTCACTTCAGACCACATCAGTGCTCTTGATATAATCCACAAAAGTTTATTAGTTATCAGATTTTTCAAATGCATTAGCCACCAGATTTTTCTCTTATTTAGTCATTTGTCATCTTTACCACCATAATCTTATCCCAAAATGCCTCTAAGCCATTGTCTCACTAAGAAACCTGCTTTCTTTAAGCATGTATTGGGTTTATCTACACATGAGGCAGTGAGGAATGGTGGAAAGATCATGGATTTTATAGTCACAAAGGGTGGTTATGCATTACAGTTATTTCACTTTTTTGTTTCTGATCTGTCAAGGGGAAATAACTACCTATTTCATCAGGTTTTTGTGAAAATGAAATCAAATACTGTACGTGGAAGTACCTTACAAACTATATAAATGTTAGTCATTTCCATTTTTGTTATTATTGGCTGATTTGAGAGGATACCATAGACATCCTTTTCAACATCTGACTTTTCAGTTTCTGACCTTTGTTGACTATTTGCAGTTATAATTTTTTTAATTATAAAGCTAAAATATTAATTACCACTGTGCAGAATATATTATCTTTCAAATTTGCAAGTAAGAAGTAGTGCAAATAGTGGACATTATTTTCCTCACTTTTTCCGTGTGGTTGAATTATCTTTAATTTAAACTTCAGGTGATGCATATTGACTTGTGATCAACTCCTTTTATACCAAATAACTTTATTTTTTACAGTATCTGTGGAATACCTAATGCAAGGGACTCTGTACATATAAAGGAAAGATGTCTAAGAAACTAGCTTCACCCCCCAAAAAGAAATAGTACTAACATTTATTTCCTTTTCTGCATTTTTAAAAACTGCATTGTCAGGAGGTCTTTAAAATGTAGTTAGTTGATCACTAACTTTTTTTTTTAAGATTTTTTATTATTTTTTCCTTTTTCTCCCCAAAGCCCCCCGGTACATAGTTGTGTATTCTTCGTTGTGGGTTCCTCTAGTTGTGGCATGTGGGACTCTGCCTCAGCGTGGTCTGACGAGCAGTGCCATGTCCGCGCCCAGGATTCGAACCGACGAAACACTGGGCCGCCTGCAGCGGAGCGCGCGAACTTAACCACTCAGCCACCGGGCCAGCCCCTGTCAGGAGGTCTTTAAACACTGTTTTCCCAGCAAGACTCCTCATCCGGTGAACAAAAGGCATACAGTTTTAGAGTTCCCATTGCTGTAGATGTTCATAGTTTTAGTAGTAGAGATTGATGAATAAGTATGTAATTTGAAACTTAAGATTTAAAATTTTTAAGGAACTTATACCCAACATTCAACTGTTTGTTATGATGCTCTTTCTTTGTATTATAAAAAGCCACTATTAGTATTATTTTGCTTCCTTTTTAAAAGACGTAGGCTTAAACAGAGTCCAGTGGACTAAACTAGTCTTCCCTGTGAAACTGTTTTTTCAGGTTTTCTGAGACAAGTGGAAAAATCCAGTCATAAACACCTGATGTTCATGTCATTTGTACTTGAGCCCATGTTTGTGGTCAACTAAAATTCATGTGACATTTGGTTGTTTTTATCTTGAAAGGAATTTCTGCTTCAGGTAGAAAAGATTCATAACCCAAATTTCTTCTACTCTAACCTATTATAAGGAAATAAATTGAGGACCCACACACAAATACTTGACAGCTGAATCAAAGCTCTGATTTATGTTTGCAGAATTTCAATAAAATTATTTCTTATTTGTATAGAATTTTGATTGATTAAAGTCATTCTACCCTTAATTTAAGAGGAATGATAAGAACTTTGAAAGGTCAGATTTAAAAGGTTATGAAATTTAAGGGTGACCACTTGATATTTGCTGGTGTTGAAATACAAGTTTATTAGTTTCTGCAGGTATAAGGTGAAAGATGTTGCCTCTTCTATATTGATTAGCCATTATAAATAAAATGAAAAAATTGCACTAATTCAGACAAATGAGAAAAGGTTTCTGAATGAGCAAAAATTGAGAATTGTAGATTTTTTAAGATTTTATGATTTTGATAAAATAGTAAAAAGTTAAGAGAAGTCCTTAGAAAACATATTTTAATGAATAGACAGGAATAATTTACAATTGTAATATTGATTGTTTATAATTAGCTAATTTCTAAAATTCCTGGAGTGCCTAAAATCAATTTATTGTAAAATAACTCTCCCCCAGCCATCATAATTCACTTTTTTTTTTAAAAAGATTTTATTTTTTTCCTTTTTCTCCCCAAAGCCCCCCAGTACATAGTTGCACACTCTTCGTTGTGGGTCCTTCTAGTTGTGGCATGTGGGACGCTGCCTCAGTGTGGTCTGACGAGCAGTGCCATGTCCGCGCCCAGGATTCGAACCAACGAAACAGTGGGCCGCCTGCAGCGGAGCGCGCGAACTTAACCACTCGGCCACGGGGCCAGCCCCCATCATAATTCACTTTTAATTCATTGAATGAGTCCTTTCCTGATAGTAAAAAGACAAGTTTCACACCAGCTTCAGTCCTGAAATCTGTCATATTTTTTGGCAAACACTGAAATATAGACAAGATTTTCCCTTCATATTGCTATATGTTTTTATCATTTGATTTCAGTTTCACTATAAGAGGAAATCAAAATACAAAAAAAGTTATAGTAAAAGCTTAGGGCTGTATAGAGAGGTGAGGCAGGTAGCTTCATTGGGGTTTTAATATGATTCTGTCAGAGCTCACTTCACTTTCACCTGAGAGTTTACACCTTTTAGATGTGTCAAAAAGTTTTAATCAGACTTTAAAATCTTTATATAAGATTACCTGGAAAACTAAATCGTATATCTACCCTTAATTAAATTACCCTTATTCTTAATTTAAAAAAACTTCCAGGCTTATATACAGATAAAGTGATTGATAATGGGTATGATAAAAGGAGCTAATATATATAAACATACTTTATAAACTGCAAAGCACTGTAGAAATTTATATATTAAGAACAGAGCATCATAATTCTTTCGTGGAGTTTGTGTGTTTCCTGTAACACCATTTCCTTTTTTTTTTTTTTTTTTTTACTTAGAAATGTCAAATACATGTGATTAATATTTATTGAATGGCTAATATGTGCCAATGAAAGCCCTATTAAGAATTTAAATGCTAATTGTCTCTTTATGTAGGTAGAATATTTTGTCTATTTAAATGTTACTTGTTAACTTTCTTTTTAAAAATATAGAAATCATACATGAACACATTCTCTTTGTAGAAGACTCAAGGATTCTAAAGTATATTGGGAAAAGTGGGAAAGACCTTTGCTGACACCCTTTGCCTTTCCCTCTCCAGAGGTCACCAGCAGTTGGGATATACCTTTATAGTCTGTTTCCTTCACATTTTCATTCATATACATATGTGCTTTAAAAAACAAAAACATCAATGGAATTGTACTGCAATTTATATTTTTCCCTTGACAATTTGTCTTGGATAGTTTTCCATATTAGTATATTTAAGTCTTCACTATTTTGGACAAATGCATAGTATTCTAGAATATTACAACATAATTTAAAATGTGAGATCCATAAGGGCAGGAACTTTGTTTTACTTGCAGGTATGTCTCTAGCGCCTAGAACAGTGCATAATACTGTTAGGAAAATGCTCGCCTGTGCTCCCTGTGTACATATGAGAATCATTTTCTAGGGTAGAAATAGCCAGATGTATTTTTGAAGACATGGTTACGTCTGTCTTCTAGTTTCTAGTGTTACCATGAGAGGTACCATGCCAGATTTCCTCTGGTTCCTTTGCAGGGTAACCTGTTTTTGTCTCTCAAAAATATTCTTGGACTTTCTCTTTATCTTTGGTGCTCAGAAAGTTTACAACAGTGTGTCTAGACAGATGTGGGTTTCTTTTCATTTAGCCTCATTGGCATTCATTGAACACTTTAAACTGCAAAGACATACCTTTCTTTAGCAGTGGAAAAATTTTTTTCTTCTGTCTTATTGTTTTTTCTTTATCATTCTTTCTCTTTTCTCCTTCTGAGACTCCTCTTAGATCAGTGTTAAAACTTCTGGATATATCTTCCATGCTTTTTAACTTTTCTCTCTCACTTTCTGTCATTTCTTGAAATTTGGGACAGGAAGGAAGATAAATAAATGTGTTCTGTTTGCCATCTTGATCCAGTTTCCTGACACAGTTATTGTTATCCCATAAGGCTGACTTTTAAAAAAATGTCTATTTTGTTTGTCTCAGCAGTCTGTTCCTAAAGGAACATGACTCATGTTTTATAATAATCGATGGAAGGTTGATATTGCTTAACATACTTTTGTTTTGTAGTCAGATTTTTTTAAGCTACTTTTTAGGAAACTAAAGTACCATTTTAAAAATTAGACTCACTTGCCTTATGGTATTGGGAGTGAGCCCACTCGCATTAAAAAATGTGTTGGTGTCTCAATCACTCATCAGGTCCAGGCAGCTCCAAGTGCTGATAAAAGCCTTGATGCTTCTCCAGATGTCTGTTCTGAGTGTTAGCGCCAGGTGCAGTAGCAGAATATTTGCAGCTGGCACATCGATTCTCAAGTACAAAGTATGAATACAAGTGAAAGTTTTAGATCCTTAGTCTCCTAGAGTAATGGTCCTCGAACCTGATGGAGCATCAGAATTACCTGCAGCATTTTATAAAAATATAAGTGTCCGGACCCTCTGCTGGACTTGTTATATCAAAATCCTGAAGGGAGTGGGGCTGGGCACCTAAATAAGCTCTAAAGGCTCGAGAGGATATTCTGATGTGCAGCCAAGGATGAGAACCACTGTTCTTAAGAGACCGTCTGCATGTATTTTCTCCTCCTTTTGCCTCATTTTGAAAAAATGGCCGTCCAATGTTCTTTGGTACAGATGTGTCATAATTTACTTAACTGGTACTCTCTTGCTGGACATTTAATTTGCTTCCAGTCTTTTGCTATTCCAATATCCTGGTACATGTAACTTTGCGTACATTTGTGAATATATTTATGGGATAAGTTCATAGAAGTGCAGTTGTTCAGGCAAAGAGAATATATGTTTGTGAATTTGGGAGAGATGTTTTTTGTCTGCAAAATTATGCTTTTTAAGTCTTCAGGTGTTATTTCCTCGGCTGAAGATATGCTTAAATCTTGGAAGTCCTTAGATTTTGTTTTCATTTCTAATTAGGCCAGTACTAAAGTGGAAGTGGACATGGAGAAAGCAGAGAGCCTGCAGGTGACAAGAGGAGACTTCCTTGCTTCTTTGGAGAATGATATCAAACCAGTGAGTATGAATATTGAGTGATGTATAAGCCAAAAAACCAATAATAATTCAGGAGAAAAATAAGTGCCATCTCACCTAGTATTATGGAAGGTTATATCATATGTAGTTTTAAAAAATCAGAAAATCTCAGTATTGGAAGTGTCCAATATAAGAAACATCTGTACAGTAACTCTGATGGCAGTAACTAACCAATACTTACTGAAATATTTCTCATGATAGGAAAGTCACCATCTTATAAGGCAGACCATTCAATTTTGAGACTTTCTAATTATTAGTTCTTTATATTGAACTCAAATTAGTTTTCTCATTAGTTCTTATACAGTCTGAAGCTATGGAAACCTAAATTCATCCTAATTCATCCATCCTCCATATGTTAGTTATTATGATATTTAAAGTTAACTCTCATTTCTCTCTTTCTTTCCTCAACCACTTCTACAGCATGCCTTTTTCTTTCTCAATACCTCTAGTTCTTCTAACTGCTATAATTTCTAAGACTCTTCACAATCCTAGGTGGCCTTTAAGAAAAAGATGTCAGTTTTCTTAAAATGTACTCAAACCTCAACAGTCATAGTTGGAACTTTAGAATACAGTTTACGTTCATTAACCCATTTTCCTATAAAAACAACCACTAATGTTTGAGTAACCATTGTTTGGAGTCCTATATCAGTACAAAAACAAATTGTAGAAGGGCCTCTTAAAGAGCTGTGTATGTTTGTTTTTCTTTCCTAAATGGACCTCGGGTGTACAGAATTGGATTAATCTTAATCTTCAGTTCTTGACACACTGTTGTCATTAGTCCACAAGGTGTCTAGAATAAGATATGGTGTATGTAATTTTCTGGGACTTGCTATTTTATTACATATTTTATTACTGAGTCATCCAAATGATTTCCTGTAGCTGTACATCTTTCATTTTCATTGCTTAGTAGCATTCCATTGTGTGACTACCACAATTTATCTATTTTCCTATCATTGGGCATTTGGAATGTTACCAGTTTTTTGTTATTACAAATAAATGCTGCTATAAACATTCTTGAACGAGTTTCTCTTAGATATATATTTAGGAATAAAATTGCTGAGTTGTTGGGTATATGAATGTCCAGCTTCAGACTGAAGAATTTCAAACTGCTTTCCCAGTGTTGAATCAATAAACACTGTCCCCAAATGTAAAAGAGATCCTGTTACTCTGCGTCCTCTAGAACTGACACTTATTGTTAGACTTAATTTTTCCCCTTAAGTTGGATGTAAAATGGGATCTCATTTTGGTCTGGATTTGCATTTCACTGATTACTTATGAAGTTAAGCTTTTTTCCATATGCTTAATGGCCATATGAGTGTCCTCTGAAATGCTGTTCATGTCTCTTGCCTGTTTTTCTGTTGTATTGTTTATTCTTTATTTTTATTTGATATGTATAAGTTCTATATATATTCTTGACAATAATTATTTGTTGCCAGTATCTCCTTTAAAGACAAAAATCGATTTGTTTTAGCCCTGTCTACTTTATGACTATTGTGACTTTGAAATATAGAATAGTTACTTTCAAATGGAAATGGTTTAATCTTTTGCTGTTGTCATTTGTAAGAGTTACCAAAATATTAGAGCCCAGTCTAACTGATCTATTCCAAGATTTTCTAATGACAAATAATTTGAGACAATATGGATAGACCTTGAGGGTATTATGCTCAGCAAAATAAGTCAGAGAAAGACAAATGCCATGTAATTTCATTCATATGTAGAAGATAAATAACAACAACAACAACAAATAAACACATAGATACAGAGACAGATTGGTGGTTACCAGAGAGGAAAGGGGTAGAGGGAGGGTGAAAGGGGTACAGGGCTACATATGGTGACGGATGGAAACTAGACTTTTGCTGGTGAACACAATATAGTTTACACAGAAGTCGAGATACAGTGGTGTACGCCTGAAATTTATATAATGTTATAAATCCATGTTACCTCAAAAAAATTAAATCAAGTAAATAAATAATAATTTGGCTTCGAGGAAGGGGAAACTAAAATAACTTAAGTAAGTAATAACTTATTTTATTTATTCCAAGGGTCTAAAAATGAAATGACAGGATAAATAGGGAAGATTCATACATATTGTGTAGCCTGGTAGGGTCACTGTTTCCTGGTTCAGGCATCTTAAAGCTGCTGCTGGGAGGCTTAGAGTGTATACCTGAAATAATTAAAGACAAAAGCCAGCCAATCTACATATTTCCTACAACAGCCATTCAACCAGTATTTATTAGGCTCCTCCTTTATAACTTTTTACAGGACCACTGAATTTACCATATCCAGACCAGGGAATAGGACTTTCCTCTGTACTCAAGAATCAAAGGACTAATGTATGGAAGGACCAGAGAGTGGTCTGAAAAATGATTTGGTGGCAAAGTAATAGAGTAGTGAGACCACTGTATACTGTTTAGAGAAAGTATTACAAAGAATGACTTTCTGTGAGGTGCAGCTTCTAGAGAACTGTTACAATTATTCCGTATGTCACGTAATGAAAAATTGACTTTTTGAGGGATGTGATAATTTTTAAAAGTTTGAAATTCTCAAGATATGTGACTGCTATGTTACATTGGGTTGTATTTTCCTACTCATTTATTCTCCTGTAAACCTTATGAAAATACAATTCAGTTAAGTAACTAAGTACTAACGTTACTGACTACTTTTAGCAGCTGGTTTGTTGGGAGTTACAATTTAAGATTAGAAGTTGAAAATTAAGAGGGATGTGATTTAAGCTCCAATATATAGTGAGCACAAATAAAATTATTATATATAATAATTGCTTTTATTTCCTTTTTCTAACCCTTAAATCTTTTATTACAGCTGCTCATTTCTACCTCATTCTAAATCTTGTATTTACACATATATGCTCACCTTGGTGCCACTTATTTACTTAATGTTTTTGGTGCCATTTCAAACCTACCACCAAGCTGATGTAGACCTCCTCATTACCATTTCAAGATACCATACCAAGATTTCCTCATTACCATTTCATATTCCCATTTTAATCCATGACACGTACAGTCAGTGTTAGAACAGTATCTTTGTCTGCTGAGCCAACTGTTTCTAATTTCTAAATCCGTAATCTCTTTTTCTCTTTGTGCTTAACAGAGGACCACAACCTGCTTACTGTTTACAGAAACAAGCACACTGGAACCTACCCTTTCTCAGGGATTACAAGGGCTTGGCCTTTAGTAGAATCTGAGCCTAGAATCTATTGCTTTATTCCATTAAGTCACCCAAAGCAGCCCCCACCCCCAGTGGGTAAAAAGTTAAATGAGAAATTGTAAAACAGCTTTTATTTTTGGCTTGTCAGGCTTTTTACATTAATATGGGATATTACACTTTTAGCCTGTAGGAATTATTACTCATCTTTTATATCTTTAAATATTTTAGTTTTTAAAAGTAATGCTCGAAATGCTTTAAACTATCCTTTTCCTCCATAGGCATTTGGCACAAACCAAGAGGATTATGCAAGTTACATTATGAATGGTATCATCAAATGGGGTGATCCAGTTACTCGAGTTCTAGACGATGGGGAGCTGCTGGTTCAGCAGACTAAAAACAGTGACCGTACTCCATTGGTTAGCGTCCTTTTGGAAGGTGAGAAAGAATGACAAGATGGCATTAAAAGTTTTTTAAAAAAACAGCACTTTTGGGGCCTGGCTCCGTGGCTGAGTGGTTAAGTTCGTGCGCTCCGCTGCAGGCGGCCAGTGTTTCGTTGGTTCGAATCCTGGGTGCGGACATGACACTGCTCATCAAACCACGCTGAGGCAGCATCCCACATGCCACAACTAGAAGGACCCACAGCGAAGAATATACAACTATGTACTGGGGGGCTTTGGGGAGAAAAAGGAAAAAATAAAATCTTTAAAAAAAAAGCAGCACTTTTATAAAGCCATTTAGCACATTCCAAAAACATGAATTATTTTCTGTTCTAAACCTGTTCATGATCTGAAAATAGTAATCCAGTTTACACACCAATATTGTGCACAAATTAAAATTTTCCTGGGGTAAAATGTTACTGATAACTAACAGCAACTAGTTTTCTTATAGGATTGTTATCTAAATTTCTGTGTTACTTAGTAGACTGAATGATACCACATACATAGTACTCGATTCCATTAAATAAATATTCACTGAGTACTTACTATGTTTTAGGCATTGAACTAGTTGCTGAGAATACAAAGACATTCACAGAGTTCAATCTGGTTTTGAAAAAAGATATGTAAACAAATTCCTAACTATGGTGTATGTGTGTGGAGGTGTGTGTGAATGCAAATCATTTTGCCTGGGGGTGGCCAAGGAAAGCTGGAGGAGGTGTTTAATTGAGACTTTGAAGGATCAGTTAGGATTTTACCAAATAAACTAAAAGGGAAGAACATTCTATTCACAAATTATTTATTTACAATTATGATTAGTACAACAACAGAAGAGTACAGTGGGTCCACATGACAAGGGAATCCCACCCCTTCCAAAGGTCTGGGGATGAGGGCTCCTTGAGAGAAACACATTAAGCCAAGACCCAAAGGATGAGGAGAAGCTGTCCAGGCAAAGTAACTGGGAAAGACGGACCAACATGTGAAAAAGCCCTGGGCACGAAGGATATTGAAACAGAAAGGGAGATTGGCTAGACCTGAGACTGAAGAAGTGGACAAGAGTCAGTTCATGCAAAGCCTTGTAGACCATGTTAATGATTTAGACTCTGTCTGAGGAGCAATGGGAAGCCATTTGTAGGGTTTTAAGCAGTGAAGTGACGTGATCAGATTTGTATTTTCAAAACATCATGACTGCTTTGTGATAGAGATTGGACTGAAGAGGCAAAAAAGATACGGGAGAGACCAATGGTTAGAAGCAGTTGCATTAGTCTTGGTGAGAGCTAATTTTGATTTGAAGTAACATAGTGGGAGTGGAGATGAAAATAAGTAGACCATTTTGAGAAATGTTTAGCAGGTAGAGTAAAAGAGACTTTAAAATTATTATTAATTAATTACTAAACATAATTAAGCTAACATTCTTTGAACTCTTATTTTGCCAGTCACTCTACTAACACTCTACACATATTATCTCATTTAAAACCCACTTCAATCCAGTGAGGGTAGATGCTGCTGTTATCCCTGTTTTGTAGATGGGGAAGCTGAAGCTTAGAAATATTAAGTAACTAGATTGAGTATGGGAAGAGGTATCAAACATGATCCCCAGGTTTCTACTAACTAAGATTGGGAATACTAGTGGTTAAGCAGATTTCGGGAAGCAAGATCATGAGATCACTTTTGGACATGTTGAGTTCAGGGTTCCTATAGGATAATTGGATGGAAATGTTGAGTAGCCCATTGGTCATGTGGGTCTGTTGCTCAGAAGAGAGGTCTGGCTGGCAATAGCCATTTATGAGTTGTCAGTATATAGACTGTTGCTGAATTCCTGGGAGTGGAGGAGTCACTTACAAAAAGGTGGTAGGTTGAGAAGAAGAGGAGGCCTAGAGCTGATCTCTGAGGTGTGTTAACATTTAAGGACGAAGTAGAGCAGGAAGAGTTGACGAAGGAGACTGAGCAACAGTAACCAGAGAGGTAAGAAGGAGAAAAGAGAATGTGCTACCTCAGAAGCCAAGAAAAGAAAAGTATTTAAAGGAAGAGGAAGGCTACCAGTTGTATCAGATATCCCTAAGAGGCCAACAGATACAGTGTGTGTTGGATTTGGTGACATGGAGGTCATTGGTGACCCTGTGAGGAGCCTGTTCCATCAAATGGGAATGGAAGCCATGGGGTTTGTTTGAAGACGGATGGAAAGAGTGAAGGCAGCCAGCATATTATTTAGGGAAGTTCCATTTTGAAGGGAGAGGAAAGAGTAGTGTTGAGGGGTGTGAAATCCAGGAGTTTTTTTTGTTTTGTTTATTAACCTGTCAGGTAGACTAGAGTATGGTTAAATGCTGTAAGAAAGCCTTCAAGAAAGAGGAAGAGATGGAACATATAGGGGAGGGGTACAATCAATAATGTCAGGTTCCTAAGAAGATGGGAAGGAAGAATTGGTTGGTTTATGGATGGAAGAGGTCACATCTTCCATTACACAGAAGTAAAAAAGGAGGAGATGTCTAAATACAGACAAGTTTTTAGATTTGGTTACCTTTGTGAGAAGGCTTGAGTCTTTAGAATTCTAGCTTTTTTTATTTATTTATTTTTTGAGGAAGATCAGCCCTGAGCTAACATCTGCTGCCAGTCTTCCTCTTTTTGCTGAGGATGATCAGCCCTGAGCTAACATCTGCTGCCAATCCTCCTCTTTTTGCTGAGGAAGACTGGCCCTGAGCTAACATCCATGGCCATCTTCCTCTACTTTATACGTGGGACACCTACCACAGCATGGCTTTTGCCAAGCGGTGCCATGTCTGCACCCGGGATCCAAACCAGCGAACCCCGGGCCGCCGAGAAGCAGAACATGCGAACTTAACCACTGCGCCACCGGGCCAGCCCCAGGAATTCTAGCTTTTTAAGCCACACTTGCTTCTATAAGGCAGTTTTTCCCTGCCCCCAAAATCATCTAAGAAGATTGTATTTTTTTTGTTAGACAAACGATTTGATGGAATTAATAATATAAGTACTGATATGCATTTGAATGCATTCTCTTTCTTTAAGAAGCAAAACCCTTGCATTTTATATATTTAGCCAGAAGTTTGAAAGATTAAGGCTGTGTGAGAAAGAAAGAAGGAATGTATTTCATCATACTTTTGAGAAATGCTAATCAGTTCATTAAGTTTAGTTGCTAATAAATAAGAGAAAACACGTCTGCATGAAATTGTGTCAGGAAATGTTAATGAGCAACTAGTTGAAACCTCAGTACATTGTGGATGAAAGTTTAAACTTGTTTTATTCCCCTTTGCTTAGGTTGGCTTTTTTCCCCTGACTTGCTCATGTCTTTATGCAGGCCCTCCTCACAGTGGGAAGACGGCTTTAGCTGCGAAGATTGCAGAGGAATCCAACTTCCCCTTCATCAAGATCTGTTCTCCTGATAAGATGATTGGCTTTTCTGAGACAGCCAAGTGTCAGGCCATGAAGAAGGTATCAAGATTTTTACTTTCATTTTAATTTTCTATCTCTTAGATGTGTGTGTGTACACATGTACATATCTATCTATCTTTGTATGTGTATATATATAAACACACACACAAGCCATAGCAACTATGTTCTTCTCAAGTGGAACTAAATTATCAGCACAATTTGGGGAGAAACAGTGACTGTTTCAGATATATTTGACTTTGTAATACATTTTTATCAGACTATCTTTATCTTCCAAATTATGCTTTGTTTAGTACATATTAGAATTAGTTTTCATTTCTTAAGTTTGTATCAACTTGATTAAAAGAAGGGTCTTAGTTAAGAGTGAGTAGAGTGGAGCAAATTCATTTAGGATTTTTTTTTTTTTTAAGTTCTTTCATCAATGTACAGAGTCAAACTGTTTGGGGTCAGTTAAGTTGACTGTATAGTTTGGGAAAGAACAGAGGCATATCATTGGAAAGATATCCCCCAAAACTCCTACAAAAGGAATGTGGTGTATTAGATAATGGTGACTTAGTGCAGTCCTCATCCTCCTTCCTTTCTCCAAGTGCCATCTGTCACCTTCTCAATATGGCTGCTTTGAACCATCGCTGAAAGTTAGAGCAACGTAGAATAGATTCCTAGAGCTGACAGGACTCCAAGATCATCTGGTCCATCTCTTTAGGTTGAAGCAAGTGCCATGTTAAGGCATCTAGGATAGTAGGTGGCTGCTTTTTAAACGACAACAAGAGTCAATGATGAAGACTCCTGATCCCAGTGGCCGTTCAGCTCACTTAGTAGGCAGTATTGCCATTGATACTCTAATTTTCTATACTCCCAAACAGTGAAGAAATTATTTTGTATATCTAATTGAAGAATTTCTTTTATTTCAGTGCTTTTTTTCATGCTTGATCTTTTATAGATAAGAAGTGACTATGAGTTAAAGAGATGTGGGAAAATCAGAATCAGGGAGAGAATCTTGAGAATTTGGAGAGCTCCCTAGTGAAGACAGCTCAGGTGCTCTTTTACCTTCCAGCTGGGCCCTCACTTTGAAGATGTAGCATAGAATTACTTCAGTTTTTCTTTGGGGAAGAGACTGAAAGGAAAAATATATTTAAAAAGAAGCAGACTCTAAAAAAATATCTTTGAGAAGTTAGTCTCTTGCTTATGCAGGTGGCAGAAAATTGTGTGGGGTACTTGAAATGGATGGAGGATGCAGAGCGTGGAGCAGGATTCCAGCCCTACACACTGAGACGTCACGATAAATATTCTGTGTAAGGATCTTTGAAATTGAGTATGAAAGAGAAGGAGACACAAAAAGAACTTAAATATCATAGTCAGTGCATTCTGTGTCTGAGGTGAAACCAGTAGTATCTGTCCTTCCCAGGAAAATCTGGACAGAATCTCTAGGACCAGTGACTTCCCTAAAGTAGGTAGGGGTTGCTATTCTTTGGTTTTTGCCCTCTAAAGGGAATCCTTAAAGCCACTTCCTCCGGTGAAAATTTAAATAATAGCCCTTGGCATCTGTGGCCATTGAACTTACCATTTAATTAAACAGCCAGTTCTGTTTGCATTTTTCTAACTCCATCTATTCCTTGTACTTGTTCAAAAGTAGTAGTCTTCTGTGCAGATGGCAAATTACTCCACTGCTTTTCGCCAGCTGCCAGCTTCTACCTCAGATGTACTCGGAGATGTGGGTGGATGGTCCTAGTTTTTCTATAAAGTTTTAAAAACTAGTTTAGTCTCCTGCAGATCAAAGCTGCTTTGTAAGTGTGAGATATTATCATTTTTATTATTTTAATCTCTTGCAAATTGACTTGAGGGGGGAAGGTAATATGTGCTGATTTTAGAGGCTTAAATGGTTAAATTAATGGCTTAATAACTTATGATTTAATCTTTAAATTGTTGAAGCCTTTCAAGGTAGAGTTTAGATGAGTAGAACCCTAAGGAATATAAAAATAAATGTCTGTACAAACTTATTCAAAATTGTTTCGATTCGTGATTCACTGTCTGGATCATCCATGCACCCTTAAAGTTACAAAAATTCTTTCTGCTTCAACAATGTAATAAATTCATATTAGACTTTTTGGTTTTCCTTGGGGAAAAAATATTATTCCCTGTAACTAAAGTACAGAACAAAGAATGAAGCATAGTTGTCTTAGAAATATATTAGAAATATTGCAAAATCTTTCCCTGCAAATATTTTTCACATTGTTGCCTAATGATAGGTTGACAAAAGCCTGAGGGTTCAAACCAGTCTAAAGGTGCGAAGTCTTCCAGGTTGCTTTTGGAAGTGGAATATAAATGCCATTCTTCAGCAGTTCTCATCTACCTCCCACCACTGTTCTCTGCCCTTCATTTTTACTATGAGGATGGGAAGAAGATATTTTCTTTTTTTTTTTTTCAGAGTATAAATAATTTATAATTTTTTATCATCGTGGAGAGGACATTTCTTTCCTTTTAAAGGCTTCTCACCCACCATCCACCCCAAAGTGTAGCTTTTCCTAATTACAAAAATAATTTAGAAACTACAGAAAAGAACATAGAAGAAAATAAGGAGTTCATATTTGTCCTTCGATTTTTTTCTCTACTCAGACACACATACACACACATTATGCGTTGGGGATCACATTCGACATACTGTTTTAAACCTGCTTTTTTCATTTAATATATTATGAACTTTTTTCAGCGTCATTAAAATTTATCTCAATGTTATGTTAAATTAATAGCTATATAATATCCATTTAAACATTTTCTTCTTGTTGAACATTTAGGTTGTTTCCAGGTTTCTTCACAATTATAAATAATATTCTGTAGAACCCCCAAACTAGGGGAATTACTGCCCTCATTTTCTTTTTAGATTTTTCTTAGAGTAGCATCATATTTTACTGGTGGAGAATTTAGGCTTAGGTTTCAAATAGATCTGAACTTGAATCCCAGCTCCAGCACACAGATCAGTCACTTAACCTATAATCCTCTGTTTTCTCATCTATAAAATGAAGATAATATTAATAGCAGTCTCATAGGGTTGTTATGAGAATTAAATGAAATAAAAATTTATATAAAGTATCACACAGTGCCTTGGGATATAATATATGCTCAATAAATATTGTGTAATGTCTATTTTTACTTATCATTATTATTGTACATACATTTCTGGGTATTTCCTCAGGATAAATTCTCAGAATTGGGGTTGCTAAGGTAAAAATATTAATATTTTAATAAATATTGCTATCAAAACTCTTATGTAAAAATACTAATGTTTTATAAAGCCCACCTCTTGAGAGACTTGTACCAATTTATGCTTGCGAACCCATCATTTGAGAGTGTCGGTTTCTTTGGACTCTCACCCACCCTTGATGTTATTAAAATATTTTTTGCCAGTTTGATAGGTAAAAGATGGGTATTTAATTATTTCTTCAGCTACATTTTAATGACTACTAAATGCTCGATTTTAAAGAATTTTCAAAACATTTTGTAATGGCAATAGTTCATGAAACTCAAAAATATTATAACATTAATTTTTGTTGAAGAGAGGTGGTCTGAATAGTTAATTCATAGAATATCTTTATAGCCCACTTTGTTACTTAAACTATGAGGTAAGAGTTTTTGTCAGTGGAGGGGTCATTAGTCTTGTTTTAATGAGTATCTAAGAATTAATTGTAATTAAGCTATTGCTTTTTGTTCACATATAGATAGTGCTAAAGTATATGAAAGTATGGGGTTGGCCCTGTGGCCAAGTGGTTAAGTTTGCACGCTCCACTTCAGTGGCCCGGGGTTTCACAGGTTCTGATCCTGGGCAAGGACATGGCACCACTCATCAAGCCATGCTGAGGTGGCGTCCCTCATGCCACAACTAGAAGGACCCACAACTAAAAATATACAACTATGTACTGGGGGCTTTGGGGAGAAAAATGAAAAATAAAATCTTCTAAAAAATATATGTGTGTGTGTATATATATATATATATATATATATGAAAGTAGTTTATTCTCAATTAATTTAAAATTCACCTTGTACTTTTCTTATTTGCTTAATAAATCCTTCTCCATAGATAAACTCCTCTGCACTGCCAAAGTCTGTGTGAGGCATTACCCTTGCATTCTGGGGGGGTACCATATGTTCCATTAAGATATTTGAAGTATTTGGAGATCTTCCTCTTCTCCCTCATTTATGTTTGTTTCCCCAACTTCATTCTAATTTAAAATTTTCATTTCCTTATCCATTTTTGCATCTATGGTTTTTTAAAAAGTCTATTTTACTAGTTCTATTAATGGCATTAAATAAACAAATAAACAAAGCAGTAGAATTTGATTTTAAATAATTACCTAATCTTGATGCTTTCTGAGTACACAATCAATGCAGAGATGAAATAGAACAATCTAATGTGACTAAATTGTTTGAACCGAATTAAGTAAAAATATCAGTGATTTATAAAACTATACCCATTAATAACATAATATAGGCTTGTTTTTAAAGGACTGAAAATTAATGGAAAAAGAATTTCCTTTCCGCTAGCTTTGTAAGAAAGAAATAATCTTCTTTGAATATCCTCCTGTAAATCCCACTGCAAATTGTAGTCTGCACAGAACAGAATCATGGTGCCTAATCCTCCTCTTTTCATGGTTTAGTCCATACAAAGAGCAGAGCTGGAAATTGGATCTTTTGACAGCAGTTACCAAGCAACAGAATTTGGATGTTTGGGGTTAACATCCTAATATATCATGTAGCTGATTTGTTGAAGTTTGTACGTGTATTAACTGAGCTGAGTGGACACTCCGGAAGTGACTACAGGCCCTGTGTGGCGGGGGGTGGGGAGGACATGCCTTTTGTTTTGTTTAATACACTTTATCTTTTGACGTTCCTGTCTGTTTGGCACACAAAGGAGGATGGTAGAGATCTTTAATAGAACTTTCAGACCTTGTGACTTTTTATATTATTAATAATACCCAACTCTGTGGCTCATGTTAAGTGAAAAATGTAAGAATTTTTCCTGAAAAGCAGGGAGAACAAATAAGGGATTTTAAGGTCATTCCAAGAAGCTTTAGTGCTTTGCCAAGAGTTTAGGTCCACTTCCTGAGGCACTTTCATTAGAAGACAGCTAATGTTTGCTTGGTCTACTCCCAGGTTATTTTTAGAAACTAGAGATTATTAGTGATAGCACCGATTTGAATTTGCTCATTTAGGTTTTTATATGCTACCAAATATGATTAGAGTATGCTTTCAACTAATTGCTGACAGATTTACTACATTAGGGATTTTCTAAGTCATCAGATTCCTACTGTCATCAGATTCCCACTAACTGGGTACTTCATGCCAACCACTTCAGAACTGAGATGAACTCTTTCAGCCCTTAAAGAAGCAGGGAATTTGGCTTCACTTACTTCAGAACACTAAAGAGGTTATAGAAAATGGAGGACAGAACCTCCTTAGAACATGCTTTGCTGTGGTTTGTGATTCTGAAAGGCTGGGATTAACATGGAGCTAATGCTGGCGTGTTCCCATTTGTATTCATGTAGACTCCAGAGTCTGCAGCTGCTGCCCCGCCCCTACACACAGGTGGCTCCCAGCTTGTCTGAAGATGCCAGGAGTGGGCTCTGTGCGCTGAGAGCTTGCAGCGTCCTTGAGGACTATATTCAGACCTGCCCTAAGCCCTCTGTGGCAGGAGCCCCACACCTACAGGCTTACAGAGTGCAGCCAGGATGCTCTGGCCTTGAACCCAGGCTCCCCACATTCTGAGTTGTCTCTTACAACCCACTGTCTACCTTTGCACGCAAGAAAAGTGGTACCAGAGTTTAATGATGACAATCTCATGTCCATATCTAGAAATGGACTATGGAATTCTGTGTTTTCTAGAAATAGTCTTCGTCTTCTAGAATAGAACTCTCATTATTTCCGTATTGACCGATGCCACTCTCTTCCACATTTTTTCTCTCTTCAGTTCTTCCCATTCTTTTTCTTTAGCCTTGTCTTTCAGATTTCTCACCTGAGTCTTAAGACCTTGTATTTTTATGCTGATAATTTTACCTGCTCTACGGGAAACTCCTGGATAAAACTTGGATGACCATACACTCCAATTTGCTTTGTGCGATCCTGGTTTTCACCTGTTGTTCCAGCATGATTATCAGCAGCTCTCCCCTTTCAGGTGTCCTGGTTTGCATGATAACTTCTATTAGCTCCTATTGACTACCTCTCTAGCAAGAAAAGGCTTGAGCATCATATTTTCATGTTACTAAATGAGAGGACCAGAATTGAAATTATTTTTCTTGAAGAGCCTGCAGGATACACCCATTAGCCGCAGGTTCAGCCCAGCTGGCTAACTGTTGTTTTGGCATGATTCGATCTGGAGCAGGCTCGGCATGTCTGCTGTGAGCTCTTACTGATGGCAAGTTTGGCACTTCAGTTGTTGTATTCTAGCTGGGCAGTTTGTACAATTTTACTTTTTCTGCATCTTTCCTTCTAGTATCTCTCCTTTTTGTGTTAACCTAAAGTTGTGGAAGAACTTCCTTGTTCAGTATGTAAATATCTCCGTTAGATTATGGTCTGGCAGCTAATTTCATATACTTGCCAGTCAACTCTGAGTATCTTCTTAGTGAATATTCTGTTGGGGCTTTGGCGAGGAAGCCAAGAATGGAAGGGCTGAGTGGACTAGCAGAAAACATGGGTCCCGGGGAAGAGTGATGACCTTATATTCCACTAGTGACTAGATAAGGAAAAGAATGTGTGTGTAAGAAGTGAAAGGGGTGTGTGTATTTAAATTAGAGCAGTTGCTGTGCCAAAGAGTTTCAGTTGACTGGTCAACTGAAACTGGTCAAGTTACAACTGGAATTGCACAGCCTTTTTCGTGGTTAGTATGTTGTTAAGAGAGTTAGCTGTGAGTGCTCCTCTCTCCTTGATGGTAATTAGTACATTAAGAGCTGTCTGTGAAAAAAAACTACTTTACATTAAATTAATTTACATTAAATGTGTTTTTCTTCTAAAATGTTATAGGTAGCCCGTGCAATCAACTGTGATTTGTAATGCTTCCTGAATCACAGTATCTGAGAGAAGTTGGTGAGACTACATACCGATTTACCCTCAATTGAGACCCCAGCAGTGTCCTCAGTAAGGTCCCCATACTGTTTTGAGAAGGGAGAAGGGCTGATGGGAAAATGTAGGACTACTGCAAGTAGCCCATCCGGAATGTCCTGGGCTCCTGGGACTTTTCACCCACGATGTCACAGCCTGGCAGACAGGATTAACGTGCTTGCATCAGAGCCCTTAGGAGAAGTCTGAAAAATGTTTTGAAGAGCAAAGCATTAATTTCAGTGACTCCTTAAAATCACCTGTTTATAGGATACCATATTGGCTGCTCTATTGGCCTAGTTTTCAAAAAATAGCAAAGAACCACAGTGGGCCTTCTTCCAAACTTTTCCATTGTCTCTTCTGCTTCTCTTCTGCTTCATCTCTCACCCAGCACTCCCCACACACACTACGCCGACAATGACACCTCTTCACTTTAATTCTTCTTGATTATATGTCCATTCCTGCAGTGCTCCTGAATTTTCTCATTTCTGTGCCTCCTAATATTCAGTACTCTCTGCTTAAAATACTTTCTTCCCTCTTTTCCAATGGTTGTTCATCCTTCAGGTCTCAGCTTAAAGGTCACCCCCTAAATTTAGGAGACCTTCGTTGACTCCGTAAGCCCCTACGTCAGGATAGGCTAAATTATGCCGCATAGTGAACAACCCCAAAATCTCAGTGGTTTAACACAACAAAGTTTATTTCTTGCTCACAGTACAAGTCCATCATGGCTCAGAGAGGGAGCTCTGCTCATTATAGTTTCTCAGAGACTCAAGCTAATAGATAATAGAGGCTCCATCTCATATGTGATTCCACAATAGCCAAGAGTAAAAGAAATATGGTGAATCTTGCAGTGACTCTTAAAGCTCCTTTCAGAAGATGATAAATTTCCACTCAGATTTCATTAATCAAGGCAAGCCCCATAGTTATCCCTAATTTAAGAGGGGGTAGGGAAGTACAATCCTACCGTGTGCCAGAAAGAGAACCAGGATGTGTATGGGAATCCCCAATGACTACCACAGCTCTCTTGCTGTATACCACCATGCCATTTTGTATTTCCTCTAGCTTAATAATGTTATGCTTTATTATAGCTGCATGTGACCTGCTTTCCCCCATTCTTAGTTTTGTGAAGGTAGGATCATATTTCCCTTATTCATTATTCTCTCCATTGCCTTCGTTAATGCTTGACACATAATAGGAATTAAAAAATATTTGTTGAATGAATAAATAGAGCAACACTCCAAGATTCAGTGCTTAGCCTTTATCCTTCTACCCCTACTGTTTCCCCTCGGAGATCTCATCCCCTCTCATGGTTCCAGCATTCCCTGCCCTTAGGGTGATCTCCATACCTGACTACAATCACACATCTCCAACTACTCACTTTTTATTTCTACTTGAATTTAAAATGCTTAAATTTATTCTTTCAGTAATTATTTATTGATTACTTTCTGGTACGGCATTACATTAAGTGATGTGAGGATATAGAGATAAATAATACAGTACTTCAAAGAGCTTACAATCTAGTATAATACAGGGACAAATACAATGAATCCGTAATATATACATAATATAAAAGATGCTACACCAAAGGAGAAGAGAGGCAAGTGACTCAGGGTGAGGTGGAATTGGAATTTGTGTTGTTGCAACTATTGAATCCATTAAGCAAATATCATTACTAAATACTGTTCTGTGCTGAGTACTGGAGATAACATGAATAAAGTTTTTAATCTCCCCCAGTTCATTGGAGAGACGCATAGCTAAGGGTGAAAGAGTAGCTGGGATTCTGATACAGTGTTAGGGGAAGACTGAGAGGTCAAGGGGATGGTGCGAAGAAAAGCAACAGAGACATTCTTTCACGCGTGCATTCTTTCATGCTTGCATACAGCAAACGTTTATTAAGCACCAGTGAGGTATCAGACCCTGAAAACGTAACACTGAGGAAGACAATTCCTACCTTAAAGAACATACAGTGTATTGGGAAGAGCTCACTATCTACATTGTCAACACAAGTTGTTGTTTTGTTTTGCTTTTGTTCTTATTTTTGTTTGCATCTCTGAGCATAGAAAAGACCATGTGTAGCTAACTTGAGGTCTAAAATTAGGTATTTTATGACCTAGTTTTTCAACACAAAAGAAAACTTAAACTTTAAAAAAGTTGACTTGCATCTCTTATTCTGTTTGTAAGTCTAGTAAAGTTTAGCAGTTACTTAAAAGGGGACTTTTACAACTTAATTAAATTTCTTTAAATATTTTAAGCTGTATTTACACGTTTAAAATATTTGCTCTTTGAAGTACTTCACTTGTTTGTCTAACAAACAAAACTTTCTGAGTTTCAAAGTAAATCTATAATTACATCTAATAATAAATTAAAACTAATAATATACATGTAGTGAATCTTAGATTATCTTTACCATTTGCAAGGCTATTAAAGTTATCTTTTACCTTCCAACATAAAAATTTATCAAAATTAATTATCCAATTACATATTTTAAATTGAACTAGCAAGGCTAATCTATTAATCTAATATGGTAAAATTTTTTAATTGTTACAAATACTTTAAAGACCAAGTATACACAGGTTATCTTTAAACTTGGTGTGAAAAATATTAATATTGTAGATTTGATTTACTTTATTTCTATACCTAATTCTTAATCTTCTGTAGTTAAAAGATACCCACTAAGGAATATTATGCCACCCCAAGCAAGATGAGAGGGGTGGTTATCATCTTGGTGCACTGAGTTTACTTAACCAGAGAGATTCAGCCAGATTGCAGGAATTAATTCTTACAGATGACACCAGTGGGATGCACTGAACCCCAATTATAGATGCTGGAATGGGAACCCCCAACATTTACAAAAAAGACTGGTCTCAGGGCCTTGGGCACTTATATTCAACTTATTCATAAACTAATTCTCTCTGGCTTGAAACTGCTACATTCTTGTCAGGATATAACAACTTCTTTCACTGCTTGCTTTAATTTGCATTTCTTTGGCTGTCATAAGACAGTATACTATTATCTTTTTTCTGGTTCTAAAGGTAGAACCATATCTATTTGATCCTTTATACCCAACTTTAATTCTTTTGTAAACACTTTGACCGATATGGTCTGATTTGAGTTGACAGGATTCTGTTCTTTCAGTGTTATTCCTGCTTAACAGAACCATAATTCTTACAGATAATAAAATGACATCCAATTTTATTCTACACATCCCTTGTGGCTCCGTCTAACTCTTGAGTCACAACACTGAGCTCATACTCCTGGCGTAGATAGGAGAGAGCATTGTGTTAAACTTGATGAGATTTGTCAACTGATTAATGAATGACCAGCTGATCCTCAGCATGCCCAGGTGTGACACATTCAGCTCTTGGGGCTGAAAACAGCATCACTCTGCTCCTTGTTCAGCCATGATCCAGTTGTGTGAACTTGGGCAAGTCATTTAACTGCTTTTGGCCTCAATCTCCTCATTTTTAGATTGCAAGGACCCTTTTAGTTCTAAAATGCTATTATGAAATTCTAATTTAGTGTAGTCTGAAATATCGGTGTTTTACTATGCTTTGTTTAGGCATTGCTCAAGAATTAACTAAATTTTATCTCCTTGGAAATTGCCATAATTAGGGAGAGCAGTGAGATAATAGATGGTTTTGCTTTCTTCCAGATTTTTGATGATGCATACAAATCCCAGCTCAGTTGTGTGGTTGTGGATGACATTGAGAGACTGCTTGGTGAGTCATAACATTTGCCATTGTACTGTCTTTGCCAGATTACAGCTAATGTCTCAAAAATCACAAGAGAAAAGTAACGGGTATTTATAAACTATAGGGCAATAGAAATATCTTTCTTTGTCTTACAAAGAACTGTAACAGGGCCGGCCCAGTGGTGCAGTGGTTAAGTGCGCACGTTCTGCTTCGGCGGCCCAGGGTTTGCTGGTTTGGATCCCGGGTATGGACGTGGCACTGCTTCACACGCCATGCTGTGGTAGGTGTCCCACATGTAAAGTAGAGGAAGATGGGCATGGATGGGCTCAGGGCCAGTCTTCCTCAGCAAAAAAACGGAGGATTGGCAGCAGTTAGCTCGGGGCTAATCTTCCTCAAAAACAAAACACACACACAACTATGTACTGGGGGGCTTTGGGAGAAAAAGGAAAAATAAAATCTTTAAAAAAAAAAAAGAAATATAATATTATCTCATATCTGAAGTCAATGATGTTATTCATTTTAAATATGCCTTATGACTGTAACTCCATCATAAACTGCTTTCTTGTAAGGGCCCATGTCTTATATTATTTTGTATCTTCCACAGAGCTCCCTGTTCATAATAAATGATTAGTAATTTTTTTTTTTTAAAGATTGGCACCTGAGCTAAAATTTGTTGCCAATCTTTTTTTTCTTTCTTTCTCTCCAAAGCCCCCCAGTACATATACATAGTTGTATATTTTAGTTGTAGGTCCTTCTAGTTGTGCTATGTGGGACACTGCCTCAACACAGCTTAATAAGCGGTGCTGGGTCCGCGCCCACAATCCGAGCTGGTGAAACCCCAGGCTGCTGAAGTGTAGCTCAGGAACCCACCCGCTCAGCCACTGGGCAGGCCTCAGATGATTAGTAATTTTTGTTGATGGACATATTTACTGTTTAGTACCTCTGAGCTGCTTGTAGCTCAGGAGTTCTACTTGCGAACTTTGACAGAACTAATGAAAGAAGGTTTAGGATCAGAGTGAGATCTACAGGTTAGCTATGATACTTGGAGCAGAAGTCGTAACCTCTTTGTATCTCAGTTTCTGCTCTTATAAAACAAAGACTGTATTCCCTTACTTTTCCCACAAAAATGGGATAACAATGTTGAAAACATTCTAAAAGTTAAAAGGGCTCTATAGTAATCTTTAAAAATATTTATTAAAGGGGGCTGGCCCTGGGGCCGAGTTGTTAAAGTTCTATGCACTGTGCTTCTGTGGCCGGGGGTTCGCAGGTTCGGATCCCAGGTGCAGACCTACTCCACTCATCAGCTGTGCTGTGGAGGCATCCCACAGGCAAAGCAGAGGAAGCTTGGCACAGATGTTAGCTCAGGGCTAATATTCCTCAAGCAAAAGAAGAGGATTGGCAACAGATGTTAGCTCAGGGTGACTCTCCCTCACAAAAAAATATATGTGTATATATTTATTAAACATCTCCTACGTTTACATGCACAGGATATAAAGATGAATAAGACAGCTCCTGCACTCAGCTCATAAGATGTAATCTACAAGTAAATGCAGCAAAGTGTTGTTACTCTTACATTTTATTTCCTTGCAAAAATTAGGTAAATTTGGAACAAATTCATTGTAACAATGGCTCAGGATGCTGTAATAAACTCTGTTGAAGTGGAACCCATCTGGTTGCTTAATGGACATCTGAAAGTACTACCAAACACGTGTTTAATCCCTTCTTCCTTGAGCTGTCCAGAATGGTGTAGTAGTGATTTCAAGTTAACCGTTCTTACTGCATTTTCCCCATGATCTTCAGACTTGCTTTAGGTCCTCTGTTATGTATTTATTTTCCTGTTTCCTAAGGTAATGTCTGTTATAAAGCAAAGCAGTGTATCTGTGAGGTCTTCTTAAATTGATAGTTTTATTTAGTGACCTGGGTTTTTGGTCTGCTATTTTTGATACATTTCAGCCCAGTTTATAGGATTATTTCTTTAAAAGCTTTTAGACACATACTCATAGCTCTGTGTAAATTCCTTTATCTAAACACAATTGAGATGTGTGGTCATAGCAACACTACTATGTCAGGAATGTGTGCCCTCTGAGTATATTTTCACTTGTATGAATAGTTATTATCTGTACTTGTTTGTTCATTTATTCAACAAGCATATTCTGAGCCCTTACTACTGTGCTAGAATTATTAGGGTCTCAGAAAAATAAGTAAGATGCTGGCTGTCGTTATAACATGTATTGGCAAAAATTAATGCAAAGTAGAATATGCCATGTGTTCTGGATATTCAGCAAAGGGAAGGATCTTCAAAGGGCTAATGCCTGAAGGTAGCTCCAGGCACAGGGCAAGGTGCGTATGCAGTATGCAGAGAAAGCTAAGGAGTGGCATTGGTGCTGATTCTTGAAGGATTGGTACAAGTTTAAGAGGTGGGAAGTTCTCTGTTCTTCACCATCTGAGGACCAATCTTAGTGGCTCCACCATCATTTCAGTTATACTGCAGCGCCTTACATGCATTGTTATTACTTGCCATTTTCCCCTCTACCCATTTTCTAGTATCATGGTTTGTTGCCTGTGTACTTACTACATTGTTGTGGTTTGCAGTAATGTCTTGGAAATGCTTAGTAAATACACCTGGGGTGTTTTCCTTCCTAAAAAACCACAACTATCTCTGAATATCAGACAAAATGTCTACATGAACTCAAAATGGATATTTAAAGCTTTTTAAAAAGTTTACAGATGAGAGTTCATATATAATATTTTAAGCATTTAAGTTATTGGAGATATTTTTGCTAATTATCATTAGTTACATGACTGTTATTTAGGACTGTGTTTACTCTTCATGCAGAAAAATCTGAATGTTTGAAATACATGTATCAAATCCCTAAACATAGCAATGTTTCTCTTCCAGATTATGTCCCTATTGGCCCTCGGTTTTCTAATCTGGTGTTACAGGCTCTCCTAGTGTTACTGAAAAAGGCACCTCCTCAGGTAAAAATAACATAAGGAACATTTTCACAGATTTTTTCCAGTAAATTGCATGTAATGGTGCATTCTCTAAATAAGCAGGTTATCATAAACATAAAATTCTGTTGTCGAAAGGAGTTTGAAAGGTCATTTGGTCTGGCCTTCTGTCTTAAGAGAGATGATTTTCTTAACAATCAGAGGTTTTCATTCCTTTTCTGAAGATCTCAAATCCCACAGTTCCAATGAGTATTCTGTTTTGCTGTTTTATAAGTTCCCCACAATTCTCCACATCCCTACCCCCTCCATCTTCCATGAGAAATTATGATATTAATGTAGAAGAGATTAATTACATGTTCCCATTTGTTTCATTTATCATTTCGTAGGTTTTCCTAAGAATTTGTATTTGGGGAAATTTATTTCCTGTAGGCAGAGGGATATTTTTGGTTTTTCTTTTTAATTTTTACAGATGAACTTGAGTTATTTCTCTTGTGTCATGTAGCATTTTTGAGGAGTGAGTTTATAGCCAGGATCTTGGTTCATGTGGTTGCATTTTTATTGATATGGCTATTGGAGACTGGGGATTTTGATAGCTTACCACATTTAAAACTAACCTGTGAGAGTTGGTTAAATATATTAATTATGTAGAGGCTGCCAGAGCATGTTTGGCTATGACACAAGACACATTTTCTCATGATTGATTCTGTGTACTGTCACATTGAAGAAATGCCAATCAAAGGCAGATACAAAGGGCTTGAGTACTAACTTGAAGACCTTCTAGTGTCTGTATGGGAGTCTCATATTTGGAGTTAAAGATACTAAGCTGTATGGAAAATATTTAATGTTAAGCTGGTGAATCTAAGTTTTAATTTAACAGTTAAGATTATATGTGTGTGTTGTCAGACCTAAAGGTAAAGGACTCGTCTTGATTTTCTAGGGTTTTTCTTTCTTCGTTTTTCTGTATTTTTAGGATAGTGAAAAGAAACATGACCTACAACAACCTTGAAACTTTACTACGTATATGCGCTGAGAAAGGATTTTTTTAATCACCTTTCCATAAACTATCATTCCCAGTAATTGGAGTTTTAGCTTGTACTAAGACTAAAGTTAGAGAAGTGAGCATATCTTTCCCTTCACTGATTACTTTAATAAATATCTAAATAGATATATCTAAAGTTGCTGGAGCAAAAATAAATAACCCCAGTATCTATATATATCACATGCAAAAAATTCCTTTGTTTATGAAATCGGCATTTTAAAATTTCTTAGATTGGGAGACTTTTTCCAGGCATTTAAATTTATTTCTTGTAATCAGTTTTTTAGGTAAAAAGAATTTCTGCTTAAAGTCATTTGGGAGAGGAAAAAATAATTTTTCAATGGTATTTTTTAAACTGCTTGTCCTTTTCATTGTTAAATACTATACACATTGATTTAAACAGAGAGACGTCCCCTAGCTGAGAATTATTTGTAATCCAAAATGGATACTAATAGAAATAAAGAGAATATGTTAACAAATGACCTGCAACATTTTGATTAAACACTTAGGAATAACTGTTGCTATTTTGTGCAAATGATTGTAAGATTCTCGAGGAAAGCAACATTATCTTATGCTTTTAAATCTTACAGCATCTGACACGGCAATTTATATATAGTATTTCATCAATAATTTATTTGGAAAATATATATATATCACTTATTCAAAAAAATAGATTTTTTGAGTATCCTCTCGTTTTGGTGGGATTAAGTATTTTAGTATTGCTGTAGTTTTAATTTGGCAAGGTATAATTAGGTTGAAAAGATTCAAAAATATGTAAAGTTTTAATGGCCAATGAGCACATGAAAAGATACTTAGCATCATGAGGCATCAGGGAAATGCAAGTTAAAGCCCCAATGAGATATCACTTCATACCCACTTGGATGGCTATAATCAAAAAATCAGATAATAACAAGCGTTGGCATGCAAATGGAGAAATTGGAATCCTTAGACAGTGCTGGTGAGAATATAAAAATTGTGCAGCTTTTGCAAACCGTCCAGCAGTTCCTCAAAAGATTAAAGACAGAGTTACCATATGACCCAGCAGTTCTACTTCTAGATAGATACCCAAAAGAAATGGAAATGTATGTCCACACAAAAGCTTATACGTGAATGTTCAGAGCAGCCTTATTCATAATAACCAAAAAGTGGAAACAACCCAAATGTTCATCAGATAAAATGTGGTGTATACATACAACATATTATTCAGAAATGAAAAGAAATGAAGTACTGATACATGCCATAACATAGACAAACCTTAAAATCATGCTAGGGGAAAGAAGCCAGACATAAAAGAGTACGTATTATGTGATTCTATTTATAGCAAACGTCCAGAACTGCCCCAGTAGAGAAAGAAAGTAGATTAGTGGTTGCCTAGACTGGGAGAGGTGGATGGGGAGAATGAGAGGTGACTGCTAAGGGGTGTGGAGTTTCCTTCTGGGTTGATGAAAATATTCTAAAATTGATTGTGGTGATGGTTGCACATACCTATGAATATACTAAAAGCCATTGAATTGTACACTTTAAATGAGTAAATTATGTGTTATGTAAATTATACCTCAATGAAACACCCCCAAAATCACAGTGATTTCAGAAGCTACTGAAATGCTGAAAGAAAGGTTATATGGAGAGCTGGAAGGAAGGAGTGAGCATCCCAGACACCAGACCCTGCTTGGGAGAAACCTTAGAAGCAGGCATTGGATCATTAAAAAGGGATTTGGAACAAATTTCTCTAAGAACTGAAAAGGAAGAATACAGGAATATGTAAGAAGTAAAAGAGAGATCTGGTTGCCTTAGTGATTGGAAATGGCAGGGATTCTCTTAAAAGAAAATTCTGATTCTGTCATGAATCAGAATTTGGTGACTGACCTGGACAGCTAGATGATCTGCTGTATGTATGAATCAGCGGCAGAAGAAAGTAATGGTTGAAATATTTCTAATTGGCATATATTTAACAAAATAAAAATATGCTTTCTCTGTATCACCTTGGTTTTTAAAATAATTTGTATTCTTTTGGGAAAATTTTCAGGCTGATCCAGTGTCAAGAATATTTGTCATTCTAAAGTAGAAGCATTCACTTTACCAAACAATCATCCTGTAGGTTTTTCAGATGTTTCAAGTAAATATTAAAAGTATATGAATCTGAATGATATAGAGTTGCCTAGACTGGTAGAAAGCTATTATTTTATCGCTGTCAAGAAAACAGAAAAGTTATAGGAGTTTTTCTTTAAAAAGAGGAACTGTGCTTGTATACAATACAGTAATCATATCAGTCGCAGAATCCTTAATTTTGCGTTTGTTGTAATTCCAGCTTTCACCCAGAAAAATTGTGTGTGCATGTGTGCACATGCTCAAATAAAAGAGTCCCTTCAGGGGCACCACGTTGTTAGGTATCAAGATATTCTCTTTTCTACTTCTCCCCCTCCCCCACTCCCCTCCCTCGTTGAAAATTGGCTTATTAAAACTGGTTCACAAGCCTTCCTTTTTTCCCTTTGTGATTACTTTGGTCTTGGATTTTCAGTGTAGGACTAAAAATTCAAGTCAGATTTCAGTTACTAGGATAATTTTCTTTGAATTTTAAATTTTTCTAAGTAAATGCATAGATTTTTAATGAACCTGTTATTCAGTGGATTTGCTTTAAATTTAGCTGGAGAGTTAATTTCATGATTGATTTATTAGCCCTTTGAAAGTATAAAAAGTGGTATCTGTAGTTCATGCAGACTGAAAAACATCATCACATTTTGTTTAGCATCTTTTTAAAACCAATTAAAAGCTTTTCTAAAATGGATTGAACAGGAGAAAATAAAACATGTTCCCTAGGTCTTTATTTCAATCAAGTTTCCCTGTGTTCTGCAGGAGAAGAGATCGAGGGGGGATAGAAAAATTGAAAAGGGCTGTCCCAGCAGGGAGCCACGCCGGAGAAAAGGGCTGCTCTGAGAACTCAGCAGCAGCAGCTAAGAAAGCTCCCAGGCCGCTTCATCTACATGCAGAGTCACACAAGGCGTGGGGGTGCTCACCGTCACCACAGAGGTTTCACATGTGCTTCCCTGCTGATTCCTGTGAAAAGCTAACAATTGGCTTGGAGGGTAAAAGACCACTGCAGTTCACCCTCCCTGAGCTGGACGTACAATTTGTCCAGTGTTAGGAAATGTCCGGCTTAGCAGTGAGAGGCTTGAAGACTCCCCTCCTTCCAGTGAGATTCCTAAAGCCGTCTCTTTTACTTGATGACACTGGGGCTCTTTTCAAGTTTTGCAGATTTATGGAAGTTGAGGGGAATGTGCTTTTCAAGATCAGGAAGATGAAAGCCCTAGTCTTAATGTCAAGGAGGAAGCAGGAGTAAAGCGGTAAGGCCAGGTAAATCTTCCTGCAACCCGCAGCACCAGCGGCATGATTCTCTTCCTCATAGGTCTCTTCTGGTGCCTTCTTTTTTCTTTTTGGGAGACAAAATAAAGTGCGTGGAAAGGAACTCCTCAGGCTGTAAAGTGACGTGACTTCCCAGTTTCCTCAGCAAGTGTGAGAGCAGTTGCGCCCGTCAGCCTGGCTGCTTTAGTGCTGAGTTTACTTGGCTTTTTGACTTTGGGGAATCAAACTGGAAAAGCTCATCTCTATGTACCACAATAGCCTTTTAATTTATGGAGAACCATTCCTTTTTCAGTTCAGTGCTTCCCAGCCTTTTTCATGGCGTGGCGTATAGAAAATGGTAACATCTCATGATGTACTTGGGCAAATGGATGAGGCCATTCACAGCTGGCCAGAGGTGCAGCCTCCCCTGGGACCACCCAGTCTTCCCAAGCACTGACAAGAATTGGTATCTTAGTCTCCCTGTCATTCATTTGCAGCATATCCGTTCAAAAACTCTTTGGAAACTGTAAACTCTTACGAAAGATCACTACAAATTCATGGCAATATTACTGACGTAGAACTCAGACCTAACAGTTCTTAAGAGTTTTAGCTAAAGTATAAAGTTATTGAAAAAATAACTTCCTCACTGCTCTGGCACCTAGGAATATTACCTAATGAGAGAGAAGCAGGGTTCAGAGCCGAGAAGGGTGTAACGTGTGAACCAATAAGAAACCGTTAGTAAACTCCTGGTGGGGAGTCAGGGAGACATACTTGTTTCTCCATGGGTTTCATTTTAACCTCGTCAGTCTCTAGACAAGATTGCTTTTTATGTAGTTCTTATACGACATCTTAGTGCAGTCTTACTTCAGGTGTGTTATTAGGAAGTCTTGGTAACATTAAGCAACTCTTCAGGCTTTGGGTTGCTTTAGCGAAATAAGCAGATAATGGAAGAGACTCCAAATCATGCAGGCCTAAACATGAGTATCTCTCCATCTGTCTGTTCAAAATTAACTCTGGCTAATGACTACAATATGACTCAATAAGATATATAACCACTTTAGGAAAGAGGTTTAGTCATTTTGCCAGACACATTCATTGCAATCACTGATGACTTTTGCATTGGACTTCTTTACTGAAAAAAAACTGTATGATGATTGACAGTTTAGTGCCCCAATTTTCCCATTTATTAGATGGCTACTATATTTTATAAAATTCTCTATTAAGTGTACTTTGCTTAATAGTAGATTGTCTCAGGAAGTTCTATATAAATCAAATAAATATATATATGTAATACATATATATGTAGGACAATTTCAAATACATCAAAAAACAGTGAAAAACTTGGTGAGTCCTTTTATAAAACATTCCTATAAATATCTGCTGAATAAAACCACGTCTTCAAAATAGGGGTATTTTTTGTTTTGTTTTTTGGTAGAGCACATCTGTAATATGTATTAAGAATAAAAAATTGTATAAGATATACATATGTATATGTACCATTTTCAGATAACTCAAAATTAAATATCTAAATTTTAATCATCAGAGAAATGTTAATGGTGCTGAGATAAAATATTCTCTCACTGCCAGAATGTCTTTTAGCCCCATTGCCTTGAATACATTACTTTGACATGACATCAGTGCTAGAAAAGTGTTGATTATAGTATCATAGTATACCATGGGGCCATGAATATAGTTGTGAGAACCCTGTCTGCAAGACTTAATTCTTCATATTGGACTTGGAATCAGAATGAGTTTGAGTTGTAGCTTAGACATCTGCTGGCTTCATAGCCTTGAACTAGTCCCTTAATATCTTTGTGTCTATTTCTTCATCTGTAAAATGGAGATATTTCCTCCTGCCTTACCTACCCCATTGAGGCCCGACTGAAGTTCTCTGTAACATAAGTTCCCTGTAAACCTGTAGACTACACAGATAGAAGGTATTAATGCCTTATTGTGAAAAGCATGGAGTACTGAAAAGTAAGAGTGTGCCACCGTTCACAGAGAATGCTGTTTATAAAGAATGAGTTTGTGGAGTCCTATCCTAAGATCTTCAAAGAGGGAATGAATGTTTGTCCTGCATCATTTGAATATTCCCATTGCTTGGGGCCTTTAGATAGTCCACAGAACCTTTTTAGCTTGTAAGATAGGAAATTTAAAGAATGTAACTACTATCGATAGCATATTTCTTTAGAAAGTGAGTTCAGAGTTCCAACTTGGAAAGCCCAAGCACAGCTTCCCTCATTTGCAATACTGGAAAAAGAAATAGGGACACCCTGCTTCCCTGTCTGCTATTTGCTGAAATTTAGAAGCTTCCTACATCCCAAGTAAGACAGATACCCTGCTTTGGGGATTGTAGATCCCTCTTAGAAAAGGGAGAATGAAGGAGAGACAGGAATTTCAGAGGTCTTCAGGGTAAGGAGTAGAGGGAGGGCCAGGGCTTCTGGCCATTGTGAGATCCCCAAGGACACTCCCCATTACACTGTCCTCAGCCTCCAGGGACTGGCCCACCTACTGCCTTTTTCCCTGCAGCCACCTGTTGCTGGTGACTAAAGTCCCATTTTCTCCTCACTTCTTGTGCAACAGAACAGCATTTCACAGCTTCTCTCCTACCTTCTTGTCCCTGAAACTAGTACACAGATCTCTGGTGATTTCCTAGGGGCTTATACTACGTGGCGTAACAGCTGTTGGATAAGAACCAATAAGGGGAACCTTACGGAGGGTCCAGACCAAGCCGTCAGTATTCCTGATAGTAACTGGAATACAGACGGAACCAGGCCTTCATCCTTTTAAGTCACAGCTTGACTGTAACCGCATATTCGTGTCAACAATCCTACTTATCCCTCACATTGGGCAATGGAAAGAGTGCTTTGCACAGGGAAAGCTTCAGACAATGTGCCTAGCTCCGCCTGTTTTCTTTTCTTTTCTTTTTCTTTTTTAAAACCCATTTAGGCTATGGAGATGATAATATTTGTTGAATGGATATTTTGAAGCTGGTGGGTCTTAACTACACATAGAATGGGCATTGGCAGTGTAAATAAGAGTTCAGGGCTTAGAAGACTTGACTTTGAATCCAGTCACTTAACTCTGAGTTTTGATTTTCTCACTTGTAAAATAGGAGCAATAGGAATATATAGTTGTGAGAAATAAGATGTGTTGATTGTAGTTCTTTGTAAACTGCAAAGCATGACTCAATTATTAGTCTGTTACCCACTTGAAAAAACCTCTGTCTTTCCTTGCACAAAAAATATGTAAAACCAACAGAGTAACCAACCCATACCAAAGGAGCTAGGCTCCAGGTGGCTGCTGCTGAAGAAACCAGCCCTAGAAATGTTAGCAGGAAAGAGCAAAGCAGCTTCCTTTTCCCCTAGCTGCCAGCCATCTTGCTCCTGCAGACCTTGCCTTCGCCAGCCCTGGAGCAAGCGGAAGAGGGGGCCTGTTTCCGGAGCAAGAAGAGTAATAATGGGAAGGGAGGACAGCAGGGAGGTGAAAAGCTTTGTGGCCACCCAGCTAGTGACCCATTTTGTGTACAAACGGGGCCTATGTCTGAAGCAGCCTGCATAACTATTAAATCACCATTCACTTAATCCTTAATTTTTCTCATAGTGTTTTCACTTATGATTTCAGTTATAAGGAAAAAAGGACTGGAGGAAGTATGCCAAAATTGTTTATTGTGATTGCCTTTATACCAGTGGCCTCTAAACTTTCTGAACACATTCCCCTACCAGTAAAAAAATGGAGCTCATCCTCCCAGTGCTTTCCTACATCTATTATTCTGTAAGACGCTGTTCATTTGAAAACATACACAAAAAAGGAAAATCTTTGAAGAATGAAACTAAAAATAAAAGTAAAAGCGAGTTCTATTATTTCTCCATCTTTAAAGACAACTGATCTTAGATGGTAGATAGGTGATTTCTGCTTTATTGTTTTCTGTATTTTATAAATTTTCTACAATAAGCATTTATTACTTTATAATCAGGAAAAAAATTGAAACTTAATGTGTTTGCAGGTGTTTTGTTTTCAACTTAGTAGTGTAACTGTCAAAATTCTTTAATTCCAATCCTTCACAACTAACTTGCTGCTTGACAGAGTTAAATCAATCGACCTTTGCATCTAAGCTTGTCTATGTGTAAGATATTTTTCTAACCTTGCTTTTTCTTTTAAGGCTGATTTAATGTAAGGTCTGGTCTCTGTTAGTGAAATCTGTATTATCCAATCAATAGCTTGACTATTGATCAACTGATTAAATAAAAGAAAGAGACATGACAGCCTTTGCATCTACTTATATTGTGAATGAAGCATACATGCCATTTATTCTATTTCCATTAAAACTTATCATACCATTCAACACTTGGGGCTCAGATATGAAGACTCTGAAATGGGTAGATAGTTATTTTCCCGTTGAACACTTTTTGCATTTTTCTAGGACCAGAAGAGAGAATGTAAAAGGAAGGAGTGATCTGCTACCCTTGAAACCTACACTGAGATCACCATTCATTCATTCAACATAAATTTATTAACTTCTCACTAGGTATAAGGCACTGTGCTAGCCCTGGATACATCAATAAAGCCAAACAGACAGAAATCCTGTCCTTGTTGATGTAAGGCCAGCAATAAATACAACAAAGAAGTAAAGACAGTAAATGCGTAAGGCATGTAGTATGTTAAAAAGTGATCCATACTGTCGGGGGGGAAGAGCAGGATACAGGAAGATGAAGAGGGGTGCAGTTTTAGATGCGCTTGTGGAGGGGTTGTGTAGGCCTTGTGGAAAGGCGACACTCAAGCAAAGCCTTGACTTGGAGGGAAGGAACCGTGTGGATAGATAAGGGAAGAGCATTCTAGGCAGAGGGAACGTAGGAGTATCTTCTGTGTGCCAGGCATGCTGTCTAAGAACTGACAGGACATAGATGAATAAAATATGGCTCCTACCCCCAAGGAGTTGACAGGCTAGAAACAAGATTCAGACTTGCAAATAAAGGCAGGGGTAAGTTGTACAGGCGCTATGGTAGGTAGAATTTTTAAAATACCTGTATTGAGTAATACAAACTAAGTAAAAGTATGAGAAATTGTTCCCATTTCAAGAATGAAGCTAGGATAAGTGGTGGACTAAAACATCTCTTAGCAAGAAAGCTTCCTTGCACCGTCTGCCCTGAACTGATTTCTCCCTCAGAAGTCACTGCCTCCGACTGAGGCCCCTCGCTCTCACTGCTGCCATGACTCCTTCTCAGGGGGTGTTTGATCTTTAGCTTCAGGCCTCACTGCAACCCTCGTTAGGCTGAAGATTGGAGTTCGCATCTTCCCCTGACACAGAGTGAATCTTGGTCCTCTGGGAGAATGCCCTCTCTCCGTACCGTGTGCTGCCAGTGCCCTGTGTTGTTGTGGGGAAGAGGGGAATTCTCAGGTGCCCCACCACTCGCCCACAAGACCTAATGTTATGGGTTCCTGACATCCTAGGCAGAGGACGATTTTTCAGGCTCTGTTCAAGCTCTCACTTCCTTTTATTCTTGCCTCCTCTGACAGTGACGGCAAAGCCCCCAACCCCGAAGCATTCTTCACCTCATGCTCTCCTCTCACAGGTACTAGGATTTTTAATCCCATTTTTATGGTTGAGGAGGAGACAGGTGCTGAGCAGTTAAATAACCTAGCCCAAATCACACAGCTGTGAATAGTGGAACCTGTGCTTTTCTATGGCACCAAGCCGCCTGTCCATCAGGAGGCTTGTGTCTGCTTTCTGCCAGCCCTGGGCTTGCATCGAAAAGGATGCCAGGTGTGTGAGGTGTTGGTGAAGGGCACAGATCCTTCCTGGGCCTGCTCACTCTTAGAGCTGGCATGTCGTAGTGCAGCGGCTTTCTCGAGGCCACAGGCCAGCCTGCATGTAGCTGCTGGGATCATCTTTCTCTTCATCACAGCTCTTCCTCCTCAAGAACCTTCTTTAGTTTCCTGTTGCTTTTTATACTAAATCTCCTTCCTTAGTTTAGCATTCTGAGTCTTCCTTTTCTTGGCTGCCCACTCCTCATCTCTCTAAAAAGACTTTGTTTCAGCCCTTCGTGCCCGGACTCAGCTGCCTCCACCACCCACGTAGGATTTAGTAGCATTAGAGACCGCTCCCTCCTCCAGGGCCTCCTCTTTGTCAGTGTCTCTACAGTAGTACAGGAATCTTCCTAGACGACCCCACTCCAACGTGACTGTCCCCAGGGACACAGTCCCCTCAGCCATGATGAGTTTGTATTTGCTGATGTATTACTTAGTAGTGGTCCGTGAATGTTTGTTTGCCCTTCCCTGCTAAATTGTAATCACTTTGAAGGCACAAACCAAATCTCATAATTCCGTAAGTACCTGAACAGAGTAAATTCTTGTTAATGGTGTGATCAACTAATCTATCTTTTATTTACCAGGTTTATAATTTCCTAATGTTCTGAAATTTTTCACTCATTTATAAAAACCTCAAATTCTAACAATCAGGAAATAAAGTTTAAGGCCTCCAGCACACAGCAGTTTTGATTTGCACTTTTAAACTCACCTCTTAATCCATTTCAGGGTTTCCAATTGTTCACAGTTAATTCTTCTTACCAAGAGTGTATTACACTTGCTCAGCATTGAATGATATGGAAAGAATGGCCTTTCTTTACTGCATAACTGACTTTACTTTTGTTCACAGGTTAAAATCAGGCCTTCCATTTCACTGCAGTATTATATTGGTGGCATTTTTATTTAAGAAAAAAAGCTTTCTTCCACATGAACTTTTGTTACAAATCAGTTTATTGGGGCCAATCAATGGGCAGGACCTATGAAAGGGTGTGGATTATCTGGTTAGTCCTTTGTGTGGCAAAAGGCTTAGATACTGCTTAGTACTTGGCTCATTCTTCCTCATGTAAAGAAGTGTTTTTTTGAAGGATCAACACCTGACTGAGCCCTGCCTTTTTCATGGTAATGTTTTCACCTGAGTTGCTTCTTATGGTACTAAGAATTAGTTAACTAGTACTTATTTAACCTTGGAACAATGTTTATCATAATCCAATTGGCAGATAGTCATTTTATGTAGGCCTTTTCTTTATTGCAACAGGACTAACAAATCTCAGTAAAGAGTATGCTGGGAACAGTTTTTTTCCCCAAATAAGTTATCACTCGACCTTTTCTCTTTCCATCAAGGGGCATGTTTCGGCGCTATAGACTTAAGACTAGCAGCCACACGTTAACAAGTTAGATTTTCCCTCTTGGATTGAGCTCTACATTTATTTTTAAAGCTGGCCTTCCTATTTTATACTGCTAGCAGCTTTTCCTCCAGAATGCTCTCCAATGTGGTTTATGTTAATACATTCAGATCTGTTTTTTCATGATAAAACTTCCTCATGAGCATTACCACTAATTAATATACAAAGTGACCCAGCACAATTTAATTATTTGGTCATGTTTTTTGGTGTTTTTTTAAAGATGATGCTTTACAAGTCAAGTCCTGAACTTGCCTGGGTCATGACCTCTCTGCAGTGTTTGCAGTCTTGTAAAACAAGAAGAAAAGCAAAACATAAATTATCCCCTTCATTATAAGTTGCACTGCATTTCCCAGTCTTTCAACACTCTGACGAGCATAGTCACTCTCAACGTAAGAGAAAATTTCACTAGGAAAATGGTAATTCCAGCTTTCTGCAATGAGTAAGAAGTTTCTTCCTCAGTGCCATTCTTCTAGGGCCACCACTGTCCTCCATGAGAGAGGAGCAAGATGAAGGAGTTTGAATTATGGGCTATGGAACATTAAAAACCTAAGAAAAAAGAGAAGTAACAGTTACCTTTAAATGTAGTGAGGATGTGCCAGCCTGCATGGCCTTTGGTATGTGTTAGCCTTCAGGGATATGTCCTAAGTGTACCACTAGAATTTAGTGTTGAGAAATATTTGGAGTGTCAAACTTTTTTGTTTTAGTAGAAGTTTGTATGTCTTTATGTGTTCGTAATTACTCCACACCCCAGTTTTGTTGTTGTTGTTTTGCTTTGGGACTTCTGTGTTTCTGATCCTTCTGGCTTGGAATGTCCTTCCCCTTCATCTGCCCAGTCAGCCTAGTCATTCCTTAAGGCTGAGTTCAGGTATCTCTCTCCCAGAGACAGATGCTCTCTCCGCCACATATCTCTTCCCTCTACCATGACATCCTGTCCGTAATACCTCCACCATTCCATACTGTCTTGTAATGATCTCTTTTGTATCCATCTCTCTCTTCATACAAGGCCTATTCCATATTCATCTAGCAACTTGGTAAAGGTCTGCTGATAATGTGTTTGATTTTTAGCTAGTTGATTTATTGAAGAGTAATAATGATTATCCTTTAGTCAGTATACTTCACAGGTACACTTCTATCCCATTGTCTTTGCACAATCATCTGATATATCAATCACTGATTATACCAAAAGGCATTCCTTTGGTATGCCTTTGTTTATGTTGGTTCATTATCCATTATTGGCACAGTTGATGGACAAAAACGAGTAAAATTGAGAAAGGCTAACATGCCTTATTGACAGGTGTAATATTTACAAAACCCAAATTGAAATTGTTTTGGCATCTGATCTTCAATTTCTTAAAATCTTTTCCTGCATTTATTTTAATTTCCACATAATAATATTTTTTATTTCCTCAGTTATTTTAGCATCCTGAGTTTCTAAGATCTGTGAATAGGCTTAATGATTGTATTAAAGGCTTATCTGTGGAATGACTGTATCATAAATCTAGTGACATAAGTTTCAAATTTACTCCTCTTCCATTTTCCAAGTAAACATTTTTTTAAATGGTTGAAGAAAGGATTCTGGATCAGGTTTCCATTCCTGGCTCCATCATGATTAGTTATTTGACCTTGAACAAATTACTTATATCTGTGAGACTCAATAGCTTCATAAGTAAAATAGAGATAATACTAGTACTTAATTCTCAGGATTATAATGAACATTAAGTGAGAGATTGATCTAAAGAGGTACCGTACTACAAAGAGGAGAACGTGAAGTCCCCGTATTGAATGGTGAGGTACCCAGACCCCTTCCCCCATCAACTCCCAGTATGCTGGAAACTAGGCTTTGTAGCCCTCAGGAAGGAGATTGGAAGATTCTCCTCTGGGAGAAATTTACACATGCTGACCTTTGAGGGACCCCTAACAATCAGCCCAGTCGTATCTGATCATCCTACAGTGATGCCCACAGACTCAGAACTGCCAGTCATCAGTTTAACTCTTAAATATGAATAGTCATCCAACAATCACCAGACACTTGAGGAAAGCCTCCAGTGAACAATTAGGAAAAAGAAAGGAAACAGAAAGCGGAGAACAGAAGAAAATATTTTTAAAAATCTGTAATGTTGTAATATTCACAGAGATCTAAAATAAAGTACTGTACCCATCAAATATAAGAAGATACAATGATAAAAAAGAAACATTCAAGAAACAAGAAAGAGCTCTTAGAAATAAAAAAATATATATATTATAGAGAGAAGTTAATACAAAGGTTGGAAGACAAAGTTGATGCTAATTTTAAAAATGTTACGAAGAGAAAGAAATAAAAACCAGGAGGAAAAAAAGAGAAAATGAGAAGATTAGTCTTAATAGGCCAGTATCCAATGAAAGGAGGTTCAGGATAGGGGGAAAACCAGAAAATAAATGGAAGGAAATCTCAAAGAAATAATCCAAGATAACTTTCTAGAACTGAATGATTGAAGTTTCCAGTTTAGAAAGGACCTATCTAGTGCCAGCAAAATGAATAAAGAAGACTCATCTCGACATATGTAAGTCTGAAATTACAGAACAAAGGGATAAACAAAGATTCCGTAAAAATTATATTTTAAAAAAACGAGTTAGAAGCAAAGAATCAGAAAGTCAGAATGGCACCAGTCTTCTAGCCAGCAACATTGAAAATTGAAAGCAGAGCCATGCCTTCCAGATTCTGAGGGGAGAATCATTTCTAAGCTTGCTGTTGACACCCAGCCGAACCATCGAGTAGAGCTGGAGTGTCCAATATTAAGGGTGCAGTGAAGGCATTTCCAGAAATTCAACATCTTTACATTTTTGCCTCCCATATGCCCTTTCTTAGGAAGCTTTTGAAGTATACGCACCACAGAAAAGAGGGAACAGATGAAGAAAAGGGAAGGCTGGGATACAGGGGATCTAAGAGGAGAGAGGAAAGTTCCAGAACTCCAGCTGGGCAGCAGGCCTAGAGAGCAGTCAGCTCACCTTGAGCTCTGAGGACAGGGGACTCCAGGAGAGGGGTTTTTTTAAAGTTAGGTGTTTTTTTGTTTGTTTGTTTTTTCTTTTTTTTAATTCTCTAACATGTTTGAACATATTGAAAGAATATTTATGGTTGTGTTTGTTTGGGGATGAACTTGTGATAAGTACCTGGTAAAATAAGCAAAGGGGGAAAATGGCAGTTGTTAACTCTAATAAAAACAAAACGTTGCCCAAGAAAGGAAATTTAATAGTACACTACTGTTTGGCTTAGCTGTAAATCATAATTATTTAATTATAATAAATACTGAATATATTAACCCCAGACAATGAAATAACTGTTGGAAGGCTGAGGAAAGGAACATATGGGGGGCTAAGTGCAAAATTAATACTAAGTCCCCATCTTCCATAATAGGAAGTCAGTAAATAATATGTAAGCTGAAAACACAAATCTAAAAATAGCACTGTAAGCTTGTTGTTTAAAGATAAGGTAGTAAGTACAAGAAGAAAAGCTGAGAGAGTTGAAAATGGTTGCTTCTGGAGAGGGTGCATCAGGAATAGTGGTACAGGCCTGCTATAGTTTTTAATCATTTTTGTATATTTTTGGGTTAAAAATAAAAATGAAATTTAAAGATATTAAATGACACAATTATGCAAAGTGCTTAGCACCATGCCTTTCACAGTTGTGTTGCATAAATGTAAACTATTATCATTACCCTATTCCCTCTAAAATGCATACTAAAGCCTTGCTAAGTGGATGATACAGACTTTGCATCCATTCACCTCCTTTTTTGTTCCTAGTTGCCACCATACATATACCACGTTGGCTGTGAAAAATGAATTACAAACATATACTGAGGTATCCTCCTCTGGGTCCATGTCTCCCTGATTTACTAATCCGTTCTTTTATTGATGTGAGTGAGAAGAAAGTGTTGCTCTTTCTGAATCATGTTGATACATTTTTTTAGAATTTTAAGAGGAAAATTCTTAATTTTTTCCTTCTCTTTTGCCTGATCATTTGCATTTCTGTGATTAAATACATGGATAGTGCTCAGGCTTCCTCTAGTTTCCCAATCAGCCCTACCCCATGTGTTTTAACAGGTTTTCTCCCTCTCATCAGGGCCGCAAGCTTCTTATCATTGGGACCACTAGCCGCAAAGATGTCCTTCAGGAGATGGAAATGCTTAACGCTTTCAGCACCACCATTCACGTGCCCAACATTGCCACAGGAGAGCAGCTGCTGGAGGCTTTGGAGGTGAAAATGAGTTAATGGATTACACACTGTTTATAAGAAAGGAATTGAGGCTGGCAATGACGCTAAGGGGTGCCACAGACATCACACCTCACGTTTAGTTTCTATGTTAACCTAGAATATGGGACCTAGGGTATGCCTTCAGTTGTTTCCAGGAATTAGAGATGAATATAAGTGAGAGTGAATTAATTTCCCACTCCTCAGTGTAGGCAGCGTACAACCTGCCAGATTGTCTGTGTTACTCTATGCCCAGGATGAGTAATGCATATAGATTACGTGCACCAGAAACTTGAAATGGGGGGTGGGGAGGGTAAAGTAATCAAAATATAGAAAATTCGGTCATTCATAGTAGCTTTCAGCACATTTACTTGCATTTAATAATTGGAACAATGATTAAAACCTTAGACGCTTCAAAAAAGCTACAGAAATAAAAGGAATTGCTTTATTTATTTATTTATTTTTAAAGATTTTATTTTTCCTTTTTCTCCCCAAAGCCCCCCTAGTAGATAATTGTATATTTTTTTGTTGTGGGTCCCTCTAGTTGTGGCATGTGGGACGCCGCCTCAGCGTGGCCTGATGAGCGGTGCCGTGTCCACGCCCAGGATTCGAACCAGCGAAACCCTGGGCCGCCGAAGCGGAGAGCTCGAACTTAACCACTCAGCCATAGGGCCGGCCCCAAGGAATCGCTTTATTAAAAAGTTCATATTATGGGGGGCTGGCCCCGTGGCCGAGCGGTTAAGTTCGCGCGCTCCGCTGCAGGCGGCCCAGTGTTTCGTTGGTTCGAATCCTGGGCGCGGACATGACACTGCTCATCAAGCCACGCTGAGGCAGCGTCCCACATGCCACAACTAGATGGACACACAACGAAGAATATACAACTATGTACCGGGGGGCTTTGGGGAGAAAAAGGAAAAAATAAAATCTTTAAAAAAAAAAAAAAAAGTTCACATTATGGAAATGTTTTCTTAAATTTTTTTAAGGATGACAAAGTCTTTAATTTAAAAAATATGTATATATATGTCTCCTTCATTAAACTTGATTAATTATCAATGTACACAAATGAGTTAACGAGATCTGTTAGAAAATATTATCTAGTGACTTGTTCAGCGGTGGTGAAGGCTTCCTAAAATCCTCAAGACCCATACAATCGGGGCCCACTCCCAACAACATAGAAATTACCTATATGATAAACGTCTCCAGGTTACCCATTTGAACAGCATTTGTGCTGGGCTCGGGTAAAGAATTAAATGTAGTCGGCTTTGACATGTACAGATTGTTCCTAGAAAGGAATGTTAAAAATTTCAACTGATATTTATTATGGATTGGAGCTGTTGCTTTCCCCCCAGCAAATATCTCTCTAAATTCTAATGCAGGTCTCTAGGAAACAGGGTTTAGGATACCAGCTTTCACTTTCATAGTCCCACGTAATGGGTTTAGAAAGGTCAGGTTGAATTTCAAAATATGAGGGAATTCTGTCAACTTGAACCAGTCAGGTAGTTCTTATCACTGTTCCTGTAGAGATAAATGGGAGAATCAACCAATGTTGATGCACTTACATAAAAGTCCTTTCATGATTTTTATTGTTTTTGTAGCTTTTGGGCAACTTCAAGGATAAGGAACGTACCACGATTGCACAGCAAGTCAAGGGGAGGAAGGTCTGGATAGGAATCAAGAAGCTACTGATGTTGATTGAGATGTCCCTACAGGTAAGCTGCACCCTTCTCCATGTGATTCAGACATAGAAGTTTCATGATATACCAAGAAGTTTTCTATTTCCTTTGCTAAGATTTTAATTAATTTGTTATAATTCTCTTATATTATTTCCGAACTCAAGTTGATATTAGTAGCCTGCTTCTGAGATCAAACAATAACTTACTGGTACTTTTCTTTCCCACTTCTTAAAATTCAAAAATAGAAGAAAAAATTATAAAGTTGCTTTAAGTATTAATTTAGGGAGTCACTAGATCTTAGAACTAGAAAGGACTTCAGAGGGCAGTTGTCCTGCTGCCCCCTCTTTAGAGACGAGGGTACTGAATGCCCACAGGTTGTCGGTGAGTTATCCATGGTCACAGACAGTTATTGATGGAGGGGGATGGTGTTGTCCATCAAGAGGTGAGGAAGCTGCTGCACACACGCCGAAAGGGGCCGGGAAACGGTGTGAAGGGACAGGTTACTGAGTGGCACAGATTAGACTTCAGCTCTGTATATTTTCTCCTGGCTGGGCTCCTGGGAATTTCATGCAAACTGTTGTAGAGTTGAAGCATCCAGGATCACATAGAAAACTGAGCCCCAGGCTGCTGCCTGGGCAAAGACAGATGAAACTTTCTGGGACTTTCTCACGTCTCCTGGCAACTTACCTTTCCTCTTTTGGGAACTCCACCCCTCCATGTGCCCATCCTGTACCTTCTTGTCCTTACCTGACATACTAGTTAGATAATAAATGTATCCCTACCCAGCCCTGTGAGTTCAGGACCTTGATCTCACTCACATTGAATCCACAGCCCCGGAACTGAGCCGGACACATAGTAGGGTGCTCGGTAGACTTTGGTTGAATGAGTCTATCCCAGGTCTTGGTGGACAGACTGGCTGCATTCTAAGCACTGCGTGTTACTGCTCAGTCCTACCATTCGATCAGGTCAGTGTGAGCAGTGCTGGCAGAGGTGAAGTTTAAGTTTTACCCTTACATCTGAAATAGGCTTTGGACCAATAACAAATTGGTAACGTAAAGTGAATGCTTTTTAATCTTTGCTGGTAAATTTATTTTAAAATAAAACTGTGGCTTTCAGAAACCTAAAGTTTAATCTGTTGAACTTTCAGCTGGACTATTTTTAAGCCAATTTATTTATTTTCCATTATAAGCAGTAAATTAACATTACAGACTAATCACTTTGCTTAGTCTTATTCTTAGTAAAGGTGCGTATACAGATGTATTGGCTCTTTCCTTGGAAAAAGATAAATCTGTTAGATAGTCATCTCTACTCTTCATTTTTTTAGCTTCAGCACAACTTTTTTTCAATAATTGCATAGAAGAAACCATGTGGGTTTTTTTCCCCAGTCCCTACCCCTTCCTCTCCCTTTGTTGCCCGCAGGTCAGTGATCAAGCTAATGCCTCGTATGTGTGGGGAGAAAGTGAGAGTGGGGCACTCAGGCCTCATCTTCAGCAACTGACACTTCATAGGCCTCTGAGTTTGAACCCCTGCATGTCAAATGGATTTCGTGCAGCTGAGTGAATTCTCTTTAGATCTGCCTTAGAGAGACTGAGCCTAAGTGAAGAGGCATGTAGTTTAGCAGAATATAAGTCATGTTACCTCTCTGTTCACTATATACGATTCTGTTAAAACTTGCACAGTGCCGAGGATCTGCTCTGACTGGATGTCACCTGAGGGAATAAAGTCATTTATCTAGATTACTTTTTTCCTCCCTTTCTCTTGACTTTTAATTCCATAGCTACAGGCAAGTCAGTAAGTCGTTGCTCACACATATTAAATATATTTAATGGGCAAAGACCTGCAAGTACTGACTACAGCTGAGCTCCAGCCAGTTCCATTTTTTCTAAAGAACTTGACAATTGATTCATATGTAATTCTATTCCCAAAGAGGGAAAATGTTTCCTTGTTAGCTATCCACACTTTTTCTTAGTCCTTTGTAGTCTGGCCTCCTAACTTTGATGCATTTGAAATTTCTGTCCAATATTTTTCTGACATAGAAGAGAAGAAATCTTAAAAAAAAAAGTGGCTGGAGAAGGCAGTCTGGTTGCGCCTGTACCCGCAGCTGCGCCGAGCCTCCGGAAGCTCTTCCTGGAGGGCAGGGAGTTCCCTCCCGGGAAACACGCTCCTGCCCGGGAACATTTTTTAAAAGTTAGGTGTGTTTCTTACAATAAAAGTTCATCTTAAAGAATTAAAGATGCTTTTAATGATCATTTTTTAGATAACTTTACATCTCTAGTGGACCAATGAGAATAAAATATAATTAAACAAATTAGTATAGATACGAATATAAAATGAAAATGAATAGTGATAATAATGACCTGAGCCAGAACTCTCTTGTTGTTTGTTAGACTCGTGTCCCTGTCTCAGTTACAGGAGACCTGGATTATCCAGAGATCATGTCAGAGAGTCAGCCCCATAGTTCGTTTTTTCAGTTTCAGCACAATTTTTTTTGTTAATTGCAAAGAAGAAACTATGCAAGACAGGCCAAGGTGAAAAAAAGCTAAATTGTCTATCATAAAGAGCTAACAAGCTACTTTTTAGTCATTTAATCAACCTCAATTGGTTTCTTCAAGTTTAGTCTCACTTTTTTTTTTTTTTTTTGCTGAGGAACATTTGTCCTGAGCTAACATCTGTGCCAGTCTTCCTCTGTTTTGTATGTGGGTCGCTGCCACAGCACGGCTGCAGACAAGTGGTATAGGTCTGTGCCTGGGAACTGAACCTGGGCTGCCAAAGCGGAGCACGCCAAACTTAACCACTAGGCCACAGTGCCAGCCCCTGGTCTCACTTTTATACCTTAGATGAGTCCTATGAATTGGATGCCATTTGAACCCCAGTGAATGGCCACATCTGGTCTCACACTGGTCCTCTCAGGCCTGCTGCCTCCTCACATAGCGTTAGCCAAGGGAGCACTCGGCTAAGGTGCCTGCGAATGGCCAGCTGGGTCATTTGGAACCTCATGCACAGTGATTCCCTGTGCTAGAAAATCCCCGTCACTTCCCTTGAATGATGCAATCTCCTTTGCTGTGTCTCTGAATACTGGTCAAGGAGCAGGTAACACACTTCTGTGACTCAGCAGAGTGCTGAGAGAAGCAGGAAGCTGAGCGTTTCCTCGGCATGCAGTGAGCACATAGTTATTAGAAGACACCGTTAACACGTCGTCTGTATTTCTTCTGATGTATTTAGATGGATCCTGAATACCGTGTGAGAAAATTCTTGGCCCTCTTAAGAGAAGAAGGAGCGTAAGTACATGCAACACTTAAGACCGTCAGCCAGACTTGCCTCTCTTGAGTCCCAGGGCCTGTTCTAAGACTTGCTAGACAGTGCATATAAATTTGAATTGTCAACCTTTCTTGGACAACTTTGCTTCCATTTATTAGAATTCTTCGCTGTGTTGTAGGTCTGAGAGACCAAGCAAGGAAATTGGTTGTACTGTTGGTTTGCTCTCCCTGCCCTGCTTCGCAAAACTTCCTTGTCACAATGCAGGAAAAAACTCAATGGTACATATTTATTGGAACCTGCTTTTGAATGCATGGAGCTGACCATTTTCTTTTGTGAAATGCTCATCTAATAGCAAAATGCATAGTGAAAAATGTAGAAAAACCATTAAGAAGCTTTTAGTGATTTTTGTGATGAATGACTTTTTGCAGACCTTCAACTGTCTTTTTTGTGTTTTGGATATTTCTTTTTCAGTAGCCCCCTTGACTTTGAAAATGGACTGTTTGCAAACACACAGTGACCAAGGGAAATGACCAAGGTGAAGATGGCTTGAGATCTTCCCTCGATTTATTCAAGATACTGGATGACCTTCACCACGTGCTCACTCTGCATGATTAGTGCAATAAAACTTCCTTCCTTACGCTTATTGAGATATTCTGCTGTTTTGTGGAAGGTGCAAATTTGCTTTAGAGCGCTGTGCTTACCTTTCCTTGCAAGCTAAGGTGATTCCTTCCTCCTCGGTCTTTCAGTGTGGGAGACATACTGTACTTGTGAACACTACACGTTTTAAGCTCCCCGCCACGACCACTACCACCCAGAAACCTCTCAATAATCGTGATGATGTTGCAAAACAACACTTGACCTGTTAGAAGGGAGACTTTCTACGTGTAAATGAGGAACAGTGAGTGAGCAAGGGCATGGCTTCAGAGGGTTATCGCCCAACTTCCCTATGCTGACTCTAAAGAGAACTGGGTATTTGGTTAGAAGTTCTCCCAGAAAACTGTCTATTACCTTTGCCTGAAGAAACAGGGCTTTGAATTTCTAAGATGCTCTTCTCCGTCATTTTCAGACATGTGTCCAAGTTTCAATCAGGAGATCTTTCTTAAGAAAAAGTCAGATCGTAACTGGTGGCTGTGACATCCCCTTAATGTAACTAATTTGCTCTGTCGTAAAAGATATGCTAATCATTACCACTTCTCAGCACTAATTAGTGTCCAACTCTAAATGGGTCAATTCCTTAGTATAATATTAAAAGCATGTTAGTATCACCACTTTTCTTTTTTCCTTAACTTAATGGCTTACTTAGAGTGCATCCTTCCTTTATTTTAAATGATCTGTACTATCTAGCATCTAAATAAAACACTATTCTACAGAAAAAATAAACCTCTTTCTAGCCCTGTCCCCTTGGTCCTTTAACGTCCATTCCAATGCATTTCACACGTTTCCTTTAGCCTCTCCATGCTGCTTCAAAGGGGAGGAGGTGGGTGGTTTGTCTCAGGACTGAGTTAGAGGGAGTTTGACTAGGTCACCGTGTTTGGTGGTGAGATTTAGGGAGCATGCCACTCTCCCCACTGCTGCTGAACAGGCGAGGACAGGCCCTCGGAAGCCGCCTGAAGGTGCTTACCGCCACCCGCCAGGCTTATTGCCGCAGGGGCACTTGGGGGTAGCATTGTCATTTGTCCCCATGGTAGAAGGCAAATTATCTCCAGGTCTTGCTATCTGTATATTTTTGGTAGACTTCGATGTCGTGTTGACTTTGTTTTGGGTTTTCATCCCTAGCTTATTTTGTGGCTTTTTAAACAGTGGATTGTATTGTGAAATTCTGTGATTCCTGGTGACCAGTGTCCTGGATTCCCTTATCTATTTTAGATCTTTTCCCTTCCCACAAAAGCAAACATTGTATTAATTTATGTCTCTTGTTAAATGAGGTTAATGTCTTTGTGTTTTGTCTAAAACTATATTGAAAAATATAAATATTATATTGTTTAATGCAAATGAAGGAATGCAATAAAGAGTACATATACTTGAAAACATTCTGTAGACCACTATTTGGTGCAAAACAACATATGTAACTGCTTTGCATACGAAGAAGAGGGGGCTCGGAAAAGCCCCTCGTTTTGTTACAACTAGCATAAGGAGATAAATGGTTTTTATTTAAAAATTTCCAATTTTAATTATTTAGAAAATATAGTTATTTAAAAAGAAAACCAGATCAATAGCATATTTTAAAAAGTTAATACACAACAAGAATCTTTATACTTATTTTTCTTATTTCACCTTGTTAAAAAACTGAAGTGTACCAAAGCCATAAACAGGTTAGTAAAAACCAGAAAGGAGAGTTGTTTCTTGATTAGAATCACTCCTTCCTGTGAAATGTGCAAGCCAAGGGACTCAGTCACTCTCAGTGAGATTTCTCACATGGTTCGTTTTGGCATCCTTCATCCTTTTTGCATTTTTCTGAGCTATCAGATCTCTCAGCCTAAACCCTGATCCTTAGAGAGTTGACTCAGGTTAGAACAGAGGGCAGCCCAGTAAGTCAGCAAGGCTCTGGGGAAGAGGTCACCTGCAGAGCTTCTCTGACAGCAGAGCAGCTCCCCAGGAGCTGTCCACGCCCTCCGGGGAGGAGGACCCTGAGGCCACCTGGTCCCTTAAGAAGGTGGGGTCTTGCTGCTATCCCAGCCCTCCAGGCCAGTGCTGAGCAGGGAGCGTGAGCGACAGCAGGGCCTGGCGATGAAGCAGACTCCGGCCACTGCTGCCTCACGTTTCTTCCTCTCTGCATAAACTGTTCACAGGTTATTTTTTGTCAGAAGATGTAATTAAAACCTCAAAAAAGGAGGTTATTTTATCTTTCTGAATTTGTACATCTTCATTGAAACACACTTTTTTTTTATGTACCAGAATAACTATATAATGGTGTTAAAATCTGAAATATGTTTTACTTTAAGCCTATCTTTTCATATCCTAAAAATTATGGTGAACAGCCTCCCCTCTAAGTTTTAGCAGCGAGTCATGGACTAGGTGCAAGTGTGCATAATAATCAAATCCTGGTCAGCAGACTTGCTGAAGCACTGAGTCAGCTGTAAACAACCAGCCCAGCCCAAACACAGAAGGTGGCAGCGAGATTTCGTTTTCCGTGCCTGGCAACTTGATCCATGAGTCTCCTCAGAGAAGTAACTGGGAAAGGCGTGTGTGAGAGTTCAAAAAAGCATGTAAATTTCAGAAGTTATTGCAAAATGATCTAAAGTTTCTCAACAGCTGGTAAGCAGTGCCGAGACCGGGTCCTGGAGCCGAGCCCACGGAGGGCGTGTGCTGTCCGGACACCGTGGCCTGAAGATGCGGGAGATAGTGCCTGGATCGGCAAGAATCCCAAGTAGTGAAGACAGAATTTGCAAGGAGGACTCATGTTTGAAAGTTTCTCAGCATACAACCTCCACGTAACTGACTTTGTCACACTATTTTGGAAGTATAAGATTAATGGTAAGATAATTTTTTGCCTCCTAGAAAGTTCTCTGATAAGCTAGGAGGAATGACAGTGTAACATGCAGCAGTGATTTTGCTCAAAGAACTTCGCTTGTGCGTGTAGGTCAGCCACGCACATGAGTACACACATTCCGGGCTGGGTGGGTGCACCATCAACCGTTGGAGACCATCGCTGGATACACCGAGAATGTTCTCACCACTGTCTTCCCCTTTGCTTCCCTCTGCTTTTTCCTTACCCTCCTCCTTCCTTTTGCCTTTATTTGTACCTCATCCCCTCATCCTTGAGCTCTCTCTCACTGTCCTTCCTTTCCCTCTTCATAAAATGCTACTGCTTTAAAAGATGTCTTCTCATTATATTGTCTCTTTTCTTTCTTTTGGATCTTTTTTTAAACTCCCTCTTGTTTTTAGATGTTTATTAGTATTTATGCTTATAGTGAAACTAAATGTTCAAGCCCTGCTATAAACTCTATCCTCTTTAATCATAGAATGTGATTAATCATAGGAAGGATTACAAATGGCCTTGGTAAGTATGAATAGGGACCATTTAAATATTTGGCAATCTTATAGGTTAAAAAAAGTACCCAGAATGCTGGGATAGGGGAGTATTGGCTTTCTGTGAAAGTGAGTTGCAAAGATGAGCAGCGCTGTGAGGCGTGGAGATCTCTGTACTTGCCCTGTCCGATTCGGTGCACGGCTGAAACAACCATTTTCGTGGTTGGAGCTTTTCAGGGACTAGATGAAGCTCATGAAGCCAGTGAACTTCTAGTAGCCAATCCTAATCTAAGATTAGAGGGCTGAACGGGGCACAAGGCAGACTGCTTTAGTTTTCTATTTTTTGTATGACGTGAGACGATTAAAATTTGTTCCTAATAAAGGTAAATCAGGAGAAAGAGAAAGAAAAAGAAAAGATTTTAGCTGTGCCAGATAAACCGAAGGTGACATTTTATGGGTAGGTCTGAAGACCAAAGGATTGTCTCTTGTCATAAAACTGAGTTATAGCATCTCATTGTGGAGAAGGCGTCCCTGTGAGCTTCAGCTGAGTCCTTTGAAGCAGCAGTCCGAGGAGGGGAGGCGCTTGCCTAGAGCGCACCCACTCGCGGGTCTTTTCTGCCCAAACCAATCTAACGCTTCAGATGATACCCATTCCAGACACCCCAGAGCCCGGGGCACACCATTCTCCTCCCAACCAACCTGCCCCTCCGTGGCTGAGCTCTCAAGTGGGAGCTAGCAGGAGAGAGCAACTTCCAGTCAAGTTTCATTTTCAATAGAGCAAATCCTATTTTCCCAATAAATGGAAATGAAAACATGGGTGAGGAAAGCATTAAGCCAGTGGCCAGCCCTGTGGTCTGCTGACCTGGAGCCACATCTCTGTGTGTCTGTGACATTAATTTGTGCATTGGAAGTGCTGGAATCTGTGAAATGAATTACTGCCCAAATTGCTTATTTCTAAAACTAGAAATTTTTTGTTAGAAGCTGATTTAGAACAAAGTAAGCCTGTAAGAAAGTCCTCTAGTAGGTGTGACCTACTATCCTTGTCATCTCAGATGATCTTGCATAGAAAATGGAGGAAATGACCTTACTTTGGGCCACTAATTTAAGGGTGAAAGTTGAGGCCACCACATTCAGAATGGGATATTCTTGACCTCCTGAGCATTAATCTGGAAACTCCACACATTGTACAATGTATCCATTTTAAGTTTACCTTCTCTTTAATGACTTAACAGAAAAAAACTGCATGATGAAATATATTTTCTCCAAATATATATATATTTATATAATATATAATCTTAGTTAACTCAAAGGTATATACATTGTATAATAAATAATATTTATAAAAAGAGACTTTTTGAATATAAAATCAAAAAGATCAACAACTTCTACAACTTTTTACAAAACTTTGGATACAGCAGGTTGGTAGGAAATTTCTGTTGGATACTATTACCTGACTACGGCAAGAATAATTACAATGCACTCAATGTACTATTATTAAATAATTACTTGTCAGCTACTTGAATACGCCCCAGAAACATGACTTTATCACTTTTAATATAGAATACATAGATATGAAAAGACTGTTTTGAAAATTTGTATCCATTCTGCTGAAATAATTCTCACATAAAGCAAGCATTATCTGGTTGACATGATTTAAAACTTGACAGTCTACGGTGAGATGGAGGGGCATTTCAGCCTCTGTAGAGGGGATGGGGGCTATCTTTAGCAGGGCTCATTGCCAGCAGATTCAAGAGGGCAGGCATGGCTTCTAGACGATCGTCTTGGCAAACCTGCCTGAGCAAGGAGATCACTTAACCCAGCATCTTAGGTCAGTGTTAGGCAGACCAAAGAGAGAAGGGAGAAAAGGAAGAAAAAAATGTTCTATTCTAAACCCCTGCTGCTCCTCCTCCCTCTGAGTCTCCTTAAGACAGAGTTGATGGATTGATTTATACTGTCCAGTCCATTGCCTCCATTTTGCTAGTTTCCTCTGGGACACTGCAGAGGACCAGTGTGGATCACGGAGAGCTGTGAGATGCTTTACCCAAGGGAGCAAGTCACTGCCCGCCCCTTTGCACACCTAATCCTGATCCTTGGTAGCTGCGTGGATTGGTGCTATCTCAGCATCCAGGTGAGGCTGGCAGATCTGTGCTAAAAAAACTCCACGGTTCCATTTACTCACACAGGCCAAAGAAAGAAAGGATGCAGGAAGACGTGTCCCTTGTTGGAGCGGAAACGAAGGAATCATTTTTACCCTCCCCATGTACTAGTCTCCAAATTGCAACTTCAGGAGTAGGCCGCTACTTTCTTCTGCCCTTCGTCTAATTTATGTGACGGTGACCTAGCATCCACCTGCTCTACCTGGAGCTGTTTTGATGGAGAACCTGCAGGTGAGCAGGGCTGGGAGGGGTTGAACGGCCCCTTCCAAAGACCCCACTTCTTTCTTTCGGAAGCCATTTGTCTGGAGAAGACTTGCCCCCCATACATAATCTATTTACAACGTCCACTACCGAAAAAATGTACTGCATTAATGGTGGAAACTGCAGAATGGGAGAAAGAGATTTTGAGATCTGACTGCAGTTCACAAGAGTCTCTCGTGCAGAGCAGGGTACAGAGAAAATGAGGCTGAGAGGAACACACAGCTGCTCTTCAAACAGCTTACCAGGTCACCTAGAACTCCTAGTTCTTCCGACTCAAAACCTACTCGAACAATTGCCTTGGGCCTCCCTCCCACTTTCCCCTGGCTGCACCTATGGCTTTCATCAGAATGTGACAGTATATCGGGTTTGAACGGGGGTAGACAGAGCAGAGCAGACGGCAGGGGTTTGTCCTACTTCACAGCTCCTTCCTCACAGGCATCCTGGAATGTTACCATAAGAAGCAGTTTGAAAACAGAATTTTGCCCATGCTGATGTCTTTACCACCAGGCAGAGAGCTCACATTAGCCCAGCCTGTTCTGTTGGAATAGAATTTTTTTCCATTTTTATTTTCTTTAACATGTGCAAGATAAGCCTCGGGTCTGTTGCTATCAGACCCTAGAGAACTAAAGAGAGAGCCCCTTCTTTAAAAACCACACACCATCCAGAGCCGGGTGAGGAACTGAAGATGAGAGAGGAAGGCAGGCCGAGTCCAGGGAATGTGCCACGTGTGCGACAGTCCGGGTTCCGTGCTGTCTGGTGCTGAGGGCTGAGCCCGCTCTTGGTCCCGCTTCCCAGAGGACTTCGGTGAATCTGCCCAGCCACACACTTCACCCGTTCCCAGCGCCCTTTGGAAAATAAAGAGGAAGAATTAGAAACATAATTCCTTTCTCAGGGAGACCACCCATTGCGGTGCAAAGATCTGAGGCTGCTGACGGGAGATCTCGACATTTCTGTTGTCCTTGGAGGTCACGGGGACTCGGGTGGCTTGACAGTGCTCCCTCCATCCTTTAAAGTCTACACTGAGGAAGGAAGTTTGAGCTACAGGAACAGTAGGGCTTTAGCATGCACCAGTCCTACCTCCCCCACCTTCTAGCTGGGGCTTGGGCAACAGGAAGCCCAGTAGCACGTCACTACCCTAATGTAGAACCTGTCTTGTATGGATGCTGGGAGAAGCCTTGCTGGTCTGGGACCCAGTTCCCAACAAAGAGTAGACACCTGTGCACTGTGTTTGCTATCAAACCAAACAGTTGGATAATGAGCTGTCCAAACAGGAGAAAGTCTACTTAATTAATTATGAATAATTCCTTGTCAAGAGTGCACCAATGGGTACATCTTATTCGTTTGTTTTTTGTTGTTGTTTTTTGGTGAGGAAGATTGGCCCTGAGCTAACATCTGTTGCCAGTTTTCCTCTTTTTGCTTGAGGAAGATTGTTGCTAACATCTGTGCCAGTCTTCTTCTATTTTGTACGTTGGACACCATGACAGCATGGCTTGATGAGCAGTGCATAGGTCCTTGCCTGCGATGCAACCTGTGAACCCTGGGCCATCAAATTGGAGCATTCGAACTTAACCACTACACCACCAGGCCGGCCCCTTCATTTGTATATTTACATCTAACAAAGGATTTGAGGCCCAAAGCGCTTTTCCGGGCATTCCCAATCAACCCTCAACTCCTCGGGGGTGCTGACAGGGCCAGTATGAAACTGTTTTACAGGGACAGAAGCTGAGGCTCAGCAGGATTAAAGGGACATGCCCAAGGTCTCACAGTGAGTGAGTGGCAGATGCAGCACTTGGGGTCAGCCAGGCCACCTGACTCTTGTCCAGAGCCCTGTGCAGCTTACTCTGCTCACATGTCTGAATAACAAGGAATAAATCTGGTACTCCTAAGGTGGAAAATCAGTGTTCACCTGAGACGCTGCACAAAGGCTACAAGTGATGGAAAAGATGTTTTCCCAGAAGGAAGGACTGGGACTCTGGCCTTCCTGTGGCATAAAGCCGTTTGACTGGGGCTGCCCTGCCCCGAGTGTGTGGAGGACACATGTCCCACTCTGAGGCTCCCTTCTCTCTCCTACCCACATTGTCAAGACAGCGTAGCCAAGAAAAGGTAGAGGTAATGTCCCATGCAGTCGCTGCCATCTTGTCTCAAAAGTTCCCACCTTATCTGCAAGGTGTCAGTGGTGGAAAGGACGCCACGAGGCTGTCAGCCTATGGCTCCCGACCCAGCGGCATGCCAGGGGAAATCCGCTCCTGGAGGTCGGCTCCACTCAGCCTGGGAATCTTTGCTGCCTCCTCAAGAGCACGTGGACCCTGTGCCAGGGCTCTTAGTGCGCACGGCCACCAGCCTACACGACAACCCTGCAAGGGACGCATCTTACCCCGGTTCACAACAAGGAAACCAGCGCCCAGAGAGGCAAAACAGCTTGTCTCAAATCACTCAGCAAGCTGAGGATCTGTCCAAAGGGCACCTCAGTGGAGAGAGTTCTCCACCTGTCCTGGAGCAAGAGCTCCAGAGTGTCCACACAGGAGGGGCCAGGGGACCACCACCATCTACCTGGACGTGGCACCTTGAAACCATGTCTGTGTAGCACTCCCTGAGATTGGAAACAACGCCTTCTATTTCAGAAATGGGGAAAAGAGAGGGCTGATGGAGAGTCTCGAGTCTTCTTAGGATCAGTTTTAGGACAGGGGTGACAGGCAGGGGACTTTCTGGACACTGAGGGCCAACCCAGCACCTCCTTCCCCGCTTGGCAGGTGGCTGATCTCGGCTGCCCACACGGGGATGGGAGGTGCTGGAACAGAGCTGCAGGGGTCTGAATGTGCGACACCCGAGAGCCACTGAAGGGGCCTGGGCTGCTGCTGCTGTGGCCTCAGCAGGACCCACATACGGGGCTTTCTGGAGGCAGAGACCTGGGCTCCGTGTCCCCATCTGTGCAAGGAGCAGGCTAGACAAATGGCCCGTCCAGTGTTAGTTCCCCACAGCCCCCTCTCAGAATGGCTGGAGCTGTGTCCTGCTTGATAGTGGGGACACCATGTTGCCTCTGGCCATAGTGGACATCAGAGGAAGGTGGCCACCGTGGTTTTCAAGCATTCCTTCCACCTTGACATGCCACCAGGAGCCTGTGAGTTCCCTCTTATTCACTGACTTTTCTCCTATCATTTTGAAAAGCAGGAAATGAAACTGCCCAAGTGTCAACAGCATTTCACTGAACGAGGACAGCACTCATGTCATGGCTCTCTGATGGCATTTATCACACTTTCTATTAGCACCATATTCAGACGAGCATTCACTTGTTAGCTCACTTGAGCCTCATAAAAATTCTGCTGGCCTCCCACCGTCACCACCACTATCCAGACGAGGAAACTGGGCTACCCAGGTTCGACGGCCAGTGAGCGGTGAAGCTGAAACCACCTTTGTCCCCTGTCTACTCGCCACACTTTCGTTCAGATCCCAAGAAAGGTGGCACCTCCTGCTGCCTTCTGGACTGTCCCCGCCAGGATGTGAGCTACAGTGAGGGGCTTCACAGATGGGCTGGGGGAGTCACCCCTCAACCAGAGCTCTAGCCAGGTCAGGCTCCTCCAGGCCTCAGAGAGGCCAGCCCCCTCGCCAGTCCCACACAGCGGAGACATGCCCCACCAGCCCTGAGGCGCCCTGTGTGGATCTGCACCGCCCAGTGGGGTCTCTCCCCAGCACAGCCTCAGCCAGCCATGACCCAGGCAAGCAAGTCTTTTACAATGAACCCAGCACTGTCCCCTGGGGCCTTTCATTTGTTCCTCACAGCACCTCTGGGGAGGAGGACAGGTGAGGATTCAGGGTGTGAAGACTAGCTTGTTTGGGTCACACAGTGCGCAAGTGGTGGAAGCTGGCGGGGGCTCATCCTCTATCTATATGAGGCTCCTTCTCAGGGCAGCGGAGGAAGAAAGGGCGCACCGGCCTTAGAAAGCTTCCACCACTCTAGGTCAGTCTTGACCTCTCCTGGGGACCCACGGATCCGAGGGCCAGGCAGTGTCTCCCACGCAGGCCACCTCTGGGAAGCTTGGGAACATAATCCACCAGCCTTTGATCCCTGATTACTCACAGCCGTCACTCTGAACTTGAATCGCTCCTCCTCCCCATCACCATCCATAAACTCTGTGAGAGTGCACCCCACTCCACCCAAGCTTCAGATGTGTCAGGATATGGGCTTACACGCCGCTTCCCCACACCCACCTCCCTCAGGTTGGTAGGATTCATGCTTGTGCAAAAACTTGCCCTCTGCGTTTAAGGTGGATGCAAAATGACTCTGCCCCGCGGGTGGAAGAGACTTTTCGGCTGACTATTTCACGTATTTTAACCTTCTCATTTTACAGCAAGAGAACTGAGCCCCAGAAAAGTGAAAGAACAGGAAATTAGGGATCAGAGTCAAAGCTGGGACTAGAAGTCGTGTGTCTCGGCTTCCAACCCCAGTGTCCCTCGGCTTCCAACCCCAGTGTCCCTCTTCTGGCTCCCCAAATGCTCAATGATGATAACCAGTGCCTGTGCAAAAGTTTGACCGGGCTCGCAATTTACTAACTTGTTTAAGAGTTTTCAGCAACGGCTTGCGGCCTCGTGTGCACACACTTGGTTGTTATCCGTGCTTTCTGTGAATCCAGCAGGCCTATTCCCACCGGAACTACGGAAATCCTGGCTTTCTGTTTTGGCTGTGAGAACTCGTGTGTGTTGGATAGCTCAGAAATAGAAAGGGGTCGTCATCCTTGACGGGCAAACCCAGTCCCCTGCACCAAATCCCCCAGCCCGCCCACCCCGCCACCCTACCTGGCTCCCTACTTGCAGGTGTGCACGTCGTAGATGCGGACGCACTCCTGGCAGCTCACGTAGCAGCACCAGTGGAAGATGCAGTGGCATTTCTCCTTCCGCTTCTCCGTCCTCGTGTTGTGGCCGCGGCCGCAGCAGAGCAGGTCGCAGCCATCGATGCCGTGGGAGGTGACATTGCAAGTCCGGTCCCTGGTGCCAAAGGAGCCCGTCTCGGGGTTGGGCTCGCAAAAGTTGGGGGAGTTCTCATAGTAGACCAGGTCTCTCTCGGTGGGCGGCTTGAAGAGCGCGTACTTGGCGCGGAGTGTCTCCACCCAGCCGCGGGACTCACGGTGCTTCTCCACCACCATCTCCGAGGCGCTGTCGTACTTGTCCTTGAGGAAGTCGCCGATGGCGCGGAAGTCGGGCTGGGCCCACCAGCATGTCTTCACCTCGCAGCTGCCCGACAGCCCGTGGCACTTGCATTTGAGGTGCATGTGGTCTAGGATGGTCTGGAAAGAGGAGTAGCAGCTGGCCCCCGGACTGACCCCACCTGGGAGCACCCCTAGACCCTCCCACTCTGCCCCCGCCCACCCCCAACCCTGGAGCCGACTCCGGCTCCTACCCTGCCAGTAAGAAAACCGAGAGGGACAGGAAGAGAACTGATTAGGGACTGAGGCACGGACTTAAAGGATGGTGACCACTGTTTCCCTCCACTTCACACCCTAAGCATGTCAGAAATCACATCCATTTCTCAAAGCCATTCAAAATAGGGATTGTTGTCCCAGTTTAACAGATGGAGAAACTGAGGCTGGGAGCTTCAGTGACTCGCCCTAGGTCAAACAACCATAGGAAGGGGTAGAGGCCGAATTCAAAGCCAGTCCCACGGGTCTTCACAGCCACACACAGGCAGCCCGAGAGCACAGGCTGGGCTGGCCTGTACCTGCTCCATGGGGCGGCCACTCTCCCAGGCTGACGCATCCCCGGGGCTGGCAGAGACCAGCGACAGTCCGAGGAGAAAGGAGGGTGAACAGAAAGGGTGACTGTGGGGTGTGGGTGCGGGCCAAGCCTGGCCATGGGGAAAGAGGAGAGCACGGTTACCCAGGACACACAAGGGCCGCTGGAAGGAGCAGGGCCGGGCCGGGCGGGGGCCACCGCGGGGTGGGGGGTGTGGGGCAGGGACAGGGTCCCGGGCAGGGTTGGGGCGAGGGCGGCCGCAGCTCACCGTGCGGCCCGCCTCGTTGTTGTGCTTGTTCATAGCCGAGCGCGCGTCCGGCCTGTTTTCACGCGCGTCCGCGAACTCCCGGGACACCAGCACCCCGAAGTCGGCATCCTCGCTGCAGCCGCCCCACTTCCAGCCCTCGCCGGGCGGCCCCTTATGATGCGAGTCGCAGCCGCAGATGGTGGAGGTGCCCTCGGCACAGGAGCGCGTGACGGCGAAGGCCACGCCGGCAGAGGCGATGGCGTGCACGAAGGCCGATTCGCGGGTGGCTGCGGGGAGGGCGCGGGGAGGCATTGCTCAGGCCGGGCCCCGGGACGCGGCCGCCCTGCCTCGACCTCCCCAGCCGGGAAGAAGGGCTACCAGCCCAGAGGGAAGAGGGAGGAACCCAGGCGCCCTTCATATCCCCTTTGGCTGGCAGCCCCTGGTGGGTATCCCCACTTTACAGCTGAACAAGCTGAGGCCCAGGGTGGTTAACTGGTGATCCCAGGGCCCCCACATCTGATTCAGGGCAGAGCGGAGCCTGTTAGAAACAGGGGTGGAAACCGTAGCTCTGGCAGGGTGCTGAAGAGAGAAGTTTATCCTGCTCTGTCCTGACGCCAGGCCCCCTGCCTGCCCAAACTCCAGAGACCCCAGGATGGCCTGACTCCTCCCACTCCTGAGAGAGCCTGAGGTCTGTAGGCAGGGAGGCCTGGAACTACAGCCTAAACCCGCCCAAGTGCACTCATTCCCCACCTGGATGCACTGGGGCAGAGCTTTCCTTTCTGAGCCTCAGTTACGCGTTGTAAAATGGGTACATCTCTCTGCCACCAGAGTTCCCGACCAGGAGGGCAGTGGCCTGCATCTCAGTCTGCCCGCTCTCCCATTCCTCTGTCCTCCACCCAGACAAGGGCCGAGGTTTGGGCCTAACGCGGCCAAGCCCCTCCGGGGAGGATCGGAACACGGGACAGTTCCGCTGGTTCTGCCCCAGGGTCCATCGTACGAAAAGGAGAGATTCTGGGGGTGTCCCCGAACCGCATTACAATGGTAACCGTTTCTGAGTGCGCCTGCGCACCAGATTCTGCCCTTCATGTGCTTTGCCTCATTTAATCCTCTGAACCCTATGAGGCAGAAAGCCTTTTTACAGGCCCATTGTACAGACACAGACATTGACGATTGCGGGGCAAAGGCCTGAGACACCCGCAGTCCAACCATCTCTCTCCTTACAGGCGAGGAACGCAGAGCGGGAGGTGGCCTGCCCACGGCCACGCAGGTTGCGAGGCTCCGAGCCGGCCTAGAAGCCGAGGCTGAGGGTCGAGGGAGATGGCGGCTCGGCAGACAAAAAGGGAGCCCGTCACCCCTCGTCGCCCCCGCAGCCTCTTCAGCGGCCGCAGCGCGCTCGCGGTCCCCCTGCAGCAGGGGGCCGCGCCGCTTCCAGGAGCAGGCTGGAGGGGCGCGCGCAGCAAGGGGACTGCGGCCCGCGGGCGGCCGAGGCCCGGGGCCATGCCGGCCCGGGCTCCCCACCGCCCCGCTCGCCTCCTCCGCCTCTCGGGGCCCCGAGGGCGAGCGCCCCGCTTCCGGCGGCCTCTCGCGGCGGCGGCGGCGCCCGGGCCGGGCCGCGCTCGGTTCCCAGCCCGGGGGCCGCGGGGGCGGGGGGCGGGGCGCGGATTAGCCTGGGAGCGGCGCTGACAGCCCCGCTGTGCCGGTCCCCGTCCGGCGGGGCCCGCTGGGCCGCTCAATCCGCCTTTGTTCGCGCGGTGTCACACCGCATTACCCGCATAATGCGGCCGCCGGGCCCGGGCCGCCGGGCCGGCCGCCACCGCGTAGCAACGGGCGGCTCCCGCGGCCGGGCCGCGCCCCCGGCCCCGGCGCCGGGCCGCGAAATCCCCATTGAAGCGGCGCCCCCGCCCCCGCGCCGCGCCGAATGGCCAGAGGGCGTGTGAATGGCGCGGCGGCCGCAGCGGGCGCGGGGCCGGGCGGCGCGGTGGGGGGCGGCGCTCGGGCCCCTTTCAAGCCGCCTAAGCCCCTCCGGCCGCCCGCCCGCCCCGCCGCGGAGAGCGATCTCGGGCGGCCGCCCGCCGGCCCGGCCTCTAGCCTTCCGGCCGCCGACCCCGCGCCCCCGCCCCGCACTCAGGTGCAGCGCGAGCCCGGCCGGTGGCAGCCCCGCCCGGGGCCGCCCCTCCGGGCGGGCCCACCCCTGGGAGCCGGTCCCCGCCCCCGCGCCCAGGGTCTCCAAGCGCCAGGGGAACGAGGAGCCCAGAGCAGGGTTCGAACCCGGGTCACGAGCTCCGGGCGCCCGGGCGCGTGTGCGTGCGTGAGCCTTCCTCCCCGGCTTTCATCCAATTCCCGGACTGACGATCACCCCCAACCCCCGCCCGACCCAAAACCGCCCTCTTGCAGTTTAGGGATGAAGGCGCGTCCTAGAACCTACGACGTGGCTTAGAACGTGAAACACTGAATAGGTGCTAAGCTCAAAGACCCGATTTTCACTGGCTGGTATCCCGAAAGGGGAACAGCCGTCAGAAGGTGAGTCGGGCTTTGGGGGAGCGCGTCTAGACGCCAGGCTGTTTGATGGAGGCTGCCTGGCCCCAGGTGGGGCACCGGAAGGCGGTGAGACTGACACATCGGCAAGATCAGGTTTGAAATGCAAACCGCCGCCACTTGGCCCCAATTAGAGGCCAAACCTTTTATGTAAACAAGGAATAATTAGCTTTGGTAATAGAAGCGTAAACAGAATCAGCATCCATTGATTCGCTAATTGCTCTTCTGTCCCATGACAATAGCCTGTGGGTCCGACACACCCTGAGCATCTGAGGCACAGGTAAAGGGGGCCTCCTACTCCCCGCCACTCCCCCCAGCCCCCGAGGTCCAGCTGGCTGTCAGATCCCTTTTCTTTCCGGCTGTAAATGCAGTTCTTCTACGAGAAAGGGGGGCCAGGGTCACCTTTCGGTGGCAAAGCCCTAGTAGGGGTGGGAGAGTCCAAGTTGCTGTGGAAAGGAGTGGTGGCTCCCAGGGGCCAGCTGGAATCATTAAACTCCTGGACACTGCAGTTCCTCAAGGAGCTGCCCATCTTCAGCCCAGAACTCACCAGCCCCAAAGTCCCCTTCTTGGGAGCAGTTGCCCCCGCCATCCCTCTCTCCTGCTGCCTTCATGTTCCAAGTCCAGCTGTGTGAATCCCATTCACTTGAGACACAGCCAGTTAGATCCCCAGCTTGCAAGACGCCCGGAAAGTTACCCAGAGGCCAGCAGGCCCTCTCGCCTCACCACAATCCAGGGGCATATCCAGCTTGCAGGGGCGAAGGAACCAGCAGAAACTTCTCACGGAAGCACTTGGGGACAATGCAATGCCACCAGCACCAAGCAGCTTCCTCAGCTCCAGAATTTTCTATATGGGCTGGACCTAGATATGGCAATGCCCCCACCCCCCACTCAAAAGCTAGATTTGCATAGCACTTAACACAGCACTGGGAAAACAGTACAAATGCCCACAGCAAAGCCTGGGGCCACCGCTGTGCAAGCCAGGAGGAAAAGAGGGCTGCAGCCTCCTAGCCTGCCAGAGGATCTCAGGGTCTCAAGGCTGCCGGGCCCCCAGCAGCACCTGGGAAGGTGTGGCAGCCATGGTGACAGCCTGAGTCTGTCCAGAGAGGGACCCGACCCACTTTTTGTGGAGGCTGCAGGTCCTGACCAGCTTTATACCCTCCCCCACCCCAACCCCCAGCCCCCTACCTGGCCCAGAGACAGTACCTTTGTCGAGGACAGGCCCGAAGATGGCCAGGCTGTCGTCTATGGTGGTGCAGTTCCAGCGGCGGCCCCGGAACTGATGTTGGCACTCCTGGATGCCCAGCTTCACGCCCTCGGCCACACTGGGCATGATTTCGATGTAGTTGCGGCAGAAGCGCAGTTGCTTAGGGACCAGGCCTGGGATGGACCCGCAGAGCAGGGGCTGGGAGCCCAGGGATGTGTACTGCTGGCCCAGGGCCAGGGACCTGCGGGCACACAGAGGACAGTGGCATTGCAGGCACAAAGCACATGGCCCACCGCGGGCGTCAGTTCTTCCTCGAGAGCCCTCCGGGGCAGGGGGAGCACCGTCATCCTGAACCCACAGCCCTGAGAAACCTGACACCCGAATGAGGGGCCTTTGACCTTGGGAGGAACTGCCCCTTGAGGGGCAGCTCTGGTCCAGGCCAAGTCAGGCCTCTGATGCGGGCATTTCCAGCTTGCAGGAGCCCGGGGACCAGCAGAAACCCCTCATGCAAGTAGGTGGGGGCAATGCAATCCCATGAAAAGAAGCCCAGACTGGAAAAATGGTACTAGGGCCCCAAGTCAAGTCCTTCCCAGGCTCTGGGCCAGTTTCCCTGATGGGCGTTGGAGGGGACAAGCTGGGAGTCTAGGTTTCTGGGGCCACACAGAGACTTTCAATGACCCATGGGAAGGAACCCAAACCTACAGAGGAAGCAGCAGGAGCTGGCTTGACCCCAGGCCCATCTCAGACAGAGCAGAAAGTAGAGAAGCCTCAGTCCCAGCAGGGAGCTTGCACACACAAGTGCGCGTGTATGTTTGCACACGTGCATGCGTGCACACACACACATAGAGGCCACCCATGGCAATGCCCCTCAGCCTCTTACCAGGATGATGCCGCCCAGCCCAGAGCCTCCCGGTGTCTCCCCAGGGAATTGGTGACTCACACCACATTCTCTGTCCTTTGTCCACCAGGGCCTCATGACCATCTTAGCCGCTCCCTAGAAGTTTCTAGAGCACCATCTCTCACCAGAGATTGGAGCTTGGTTTTGTGTCAAGACAAGTGGAGCTCAGGGTTGGAGGGAGAAGCCCTCAGATCATCCGCCTTCCACCTGACACTATGTGACCTTGGTCAAGTCACCTCACTCTTCTGCCCCACATTTTTCAATCAATACCCTGTCAACCTCTCAGGTTTGATAGTCAACAGAAGGAAAGGTCTTGTGAGGAGGCACAGGGGGAGGAACAAGAGTTTAAAATATTAGAAAACCAAGGTGCTGCTCTTCCACTCTCTCCCCCGGCACGGGAACAGCAGGAATGACATTTTGTGAGAGTGGCTGGGAAAACAATCCTGGGGTCTCAGTTGACTTTGAGGCCCGTTGCGATTAGCCCTGTGATCAGGGACAGTGTGAGCCTGTGATCAGGGACAGTGTGAGCCAGAGGGAGTGCCCTGGGGCCCATCTCCTCTCCCTTTATATCCAGCACTGACAAGGCTCTGGTCTGGCAGTGGCCTCCATCAAGTTCCCTCCGTAAAGTGACAGCAGAAGCCTTGGGAAGAGCGTCCGGAAGACCCCAGGGGCAGATCAGGAAAAAGCACACAGAAGCTTTCTGGACTAGACACAGGGATGAACCAAACATCTGCCATTTATCAGCTCTTCCTCTGTGCTCGGGATGGGCACCCTGGTGGGGTGTGGGGCCTGTCCACCTCAGGCTGGCTCTAGGCTCGGTTGTCACAGGGAGAGGCGACCCCATTTTCCCATGTGTTTATTTATTCTGGAGGGAGGGACGGGGGAACCAGATCTGGGCGTTCGGATGGTAACATTTATGAGACATTTCCAGATCTTGAGCGTCAAGCCCTTTTAAAGAGAAGAAAGGAGCAACCTGTGGGCCTGCTCGCCCCTGGGATTGGGGGATGACTGACCTCTGTGCCAGGTGTGGGATCAGCCTTTCCTTGGGTTTGCCTCACTGAATCCGGGGTCCTGAGTGGTGGGGGTGGCTGCAGGCCTGGCCCTTCTGCACCCTGGGCCTCACCACTGAGCCCCTGCCTGAGAGGGACAGGGCCAGTCAGCCCAGAGCCCCCAGTGGGCACGTGGCACACACAGCACCTGACGGGGCCCTGCTGGCTGCCCTCTCCTGCCCCTGCCCTGTTACAGTTGTTAACTGGTTATCGTGATAATAATGATGACCAAATACCTATTGTTTATTATGTACTGGGCCAGTTCTGAGTGCTCATGTCTCTTTCTTTATGTAAACCTCACATCGAGTCTGTGAGAGCGGAATGTCATTATTGTTACCGTCCCATTTCACAGATGAGGAAACTGAGCTAAGCAAACTGTGAAGGTCAGAGTTGGGCCTCCCTCCCAGTTCAGGCCGCCTCTCCACGTGCCTTTAACCAGCATGGCCAGCCTGGCCCTCCCAGCTGCCCCAGCAGTGCTGCTGTCACTGGAGAGGGAAGCCACGGTAGGCTTTAGGGCAGACGAATCAGCATCGGGCCATCCTGGAGGGCAGCTCAGGAGCCAGGCCCCCTGAGAAGAAGCCTGGGCCTTTCCCACTCCCTCCTCTGACGTTTAGGACCCAAAGCCCTCCATGCAGCAGCTGGAGGGAAGCAAGGCCGGAGAGGGGGACTCTGCCATCCCCATGGCCCCACCTGGCTTTGGTCCTGAGGGTGGGGCCAGGAGGGCCCCTCTAAGGAGTATGGGGGTGATTCTCTTTCCCTCCCCACACCCTGCCCAGTCCCTGATTATCCCAGAGCAGCATGGGGAGACCTGGCACCCGCTTCCCAGCCTCAGCGTCCCTCCCCGTCTGGCCAGAGTGCTCCCCAGTCTCTGTACCCACAGGTGCCTCTGTCCATGCCTGTCCCCAGAGGTGTGGACGGGCCCTGCGGTGCCCACACTCTCCTTCAGCCTGGCCTCCCCCAACCCCCTCACACGCTAACCTGGGCAGGCCTGTCCCACCATCACATCTGGCACTGGGGGCCCTGTCCCATGTCCACCCCCATTTATTGGTCTTTCACCAGCCAAGCCAGGGCCCCAGGGTTCCAGTCTCCCTTTGCTCAGAGAGGCAAAAGTGGGGCCTGAGGGGCACTCAGGGGTCCTTCCTCCGCCCCTTCCCCCCCGTTACTTTCCTTCCTCCTCCTTCCTCACCTTCTCCAGCCTTTGCCCTACACCAGTCAGCACCTCTGCAGGCCTGGGCACCCCAAGCTGAGCGGAGCCGCGGACCAGAATCAGAACCTATGAGAGGAGGCCTAAGAGAGCACAAGCCCACCATACGGATGAAAAAGCAGAGGCCCCCAGAGAGAGGCCTGCCCGATGCCGCACGGCCAGACCCAGGACCAGGTTAGGCAGGGTACCGCTGCAGGGAAGGGCGCTGAGGCCTGGGGAAGCCCCGCTGGCTCTTCATTTCCACTCAGTTGAGGCTGCTCCTCGTCTCAGCCCTTCAAGGGGCTCCCTGCGCCCTGATTTCACCAATTGCCTCCCAGTGGGTCCCAGGCAGACCCACCCAGCCCAGCCAAACACCCAAGCCCTGGGCACTGGCTGGCACAGCTTGGCTGGCTGCAAAGGCCAGAGTTGCTCCCCAAACATCTCCTAGTAGGGAGATGCCAGGGTCCCCCTACCGGGCATGGAGCCCCTGACGGCCGAGTCCTCCTCCTGCCTTTCCTCCGACCCAAGTGGATTTCCTCTTGTCCGCTGCAGTCACATTCAACACCAGCGATCATAACGACACCATTTATTTAGCACTTATGTGCCAGGCAAGTAAATATTATCTCATTTAATGCTCACAACAGCTCTGTGAGGTGAGTGTTGTCACTTGTTTTGCAGCTGAGAAAACAGGCACAGAGAAGTTGAGTAGCTTACACAAGGAAGTGGCTGAGCCAGAATTCAAACCCTGGCTTTGTCTGATTCTAAGTGCGATGTCCTCCGAGAATAACTCCCAGCCCCCAAGGTGACGAGTTCCTTTCCCTCCTCCCACAACACCCTGGCTCTTGCCCGCTGCCCAGGCCCAACGAACTGTGTGCCGGGAGCCAGGCCGCCTCAGCTCGAACCCAGCTCTGCCATTTCCTAGCTGCGGATCCCAAGCAATTTACTTAAGCTCTCTGTGCCCCAGTTTCTTCATCTGTAAAATAGACGCAATGGGAGGAATCCATGATATAGAGCACCTGGCTCATAGGGAGCCCTCAATAAATCGTGGTTGTGGCTACCAGGTGATAGGGGCTGTCCCCAGCACTTTGTCCTCTGCCCTGTCGTCATGAGCCTCTTTCCTTCCGCCCTCCCATCCCTAACTTGATAGGATACATCAGAATTTTCACAGCTCCTTCCCATCCATCACTGGGAAAGATGTCCTGCCTCAGAGCAAAGCCAGCCTCTTCCCTGACAGCTGAGTGCCACCCAGGCGGCTGAACAGACAGTCGCGGTCCGGCTGAGTGTTAAAGGTGACCCAAAGGGCAGGGGCATAAGGACATTTCCAGGCTGCTCCGTTCAGGGGCTTCAGCTCAGATCTGGACATCCTGCCGGTGACGAGCAAGGGCCTCTGGATGGCGGTTTAGCGCATGGGCTGGTGTTGGGGCTAACGAGCTCTGGGACTGATTTCTGCAGGGTAGCTGCCCTCCCCAAACACAGCCTGCCACCCCCGACCCTGAGCCTCCCGCCACACACTGCTTGTGTCCGCAGCCCCCCACCACAGATGCGTTCGTTTAGCTCACCACTCCTTGCCCGCATTATTGAAGTGCACGTTCCCCTGGGGGAGGTCACACAGTGAGCTTCCTTCTCCTCAATTCTTGGTGCCAAAGTTTGAGCGCTTTGGTTAGCATTGCCCGGGCTGCTGCAGGACTTGCAGCCTGGCTGTTTCGCACCCCTGTCCCTTTGCATGTGCTGAGCCCTAGACCTGGAGTTCCTCTCCACTGCCCCGGCCCCCAGCAAACATCTTACCAACCCTTCAACCTCTGATTCCTGGGTCGCCTCCCTCCTACAGACTCCCAGACACAAGTGACCTCTCCTCTCTCTGGATTTTTCCTCTACCTTCTCTCGAAGTGCTGAACTGACTTGTTTCCAACTCCATCTGGCTGTGCTGGTGTAAGTTCCCTGAGGATAGAGGTTGTGTCTCCTCCTGTTCTCCCCAGCACCTCCCCCCACACCACACACACACACACACACACAGACGGGCGCACACTTGGCCTATCCAAGGGCCAGGCCTATGAGAGGTACTTGCTGATTCTCAAGGGAAGGAATGAAGGAACAACTCCTTCCCCCAAAGGCCAGTCTGACCCTCCCCGTCTTGCAGCCCCTCATCCCTACTCCCCAGGCCTCTGGCCATCCGGAGGTGCCGCCTACACACAGGACAAGACTCCTCGGTTCCGCCGAGGAAGTTCCGAAGTTCCTACGTGTAGGGCCTGAGACCACGGCTAGGCTCCAAAGGGCAGTAGGGACCCGCCTGGCGCCGGCAGCTGGTGAGGAGGAGGCAGAGGGCACTGCCAGGCCTTCCCAGCTGGGCAGGGGCTATTTATACCCAGCTCCTGGCCCTGCCCTGCCCAAGGGCCCTGCCCTCTCGCCCTGAAGACAGCTTATCCTCCACCCCAACCACCCACCACCCAGCTGGGCCGAGGACAGACACGGGCAGCCAGGAGGATGGGCGGCAGGTGCCAGCAAGCAACAGGCTGCTGGTGAGACCTCAATATTGACTTCTCGGGGTGAAATCCCCCCTCCAAACAGGCCGGACTTAAGTGTCATACACAACCTCATCAGACTCCCACCTTCACTCAAATTATTCACCTCTACCCGGCAACACTTTCTGTCACCAGAAGGCTGAAGGTGGTGAGCACACAGCAGAAAGAAACTTTTAACCAAAGAATTCAGGGCAGCCTAGATGCTGAATTGACCCAGGCCCGTAACATCTGGCGAGACACTGACAAGTGCCCCGTGCAGTGCGTCCTGTGCGGTGACGCTGGCGTTGTGGACACATAGAGTCCAGCATCCACGCAGCAGTGACCCGCCCTGCTGCCGGCTGACTGCAGGCTGACTATGTGCTTGCTGCATGGGGGTGCACACTGTGCTGTCCCCACCCTGCTTCCCTTAACAAGCCATTTGGGCAGCCTCGTCTGCACCCAAACCTGTCTGTGTTTCTCACCTGGGACCCTCCCAACAGTATAGGATTTTGGAGATGGAGGGGCCTCAGGCGTCATCTACTTTAGCGTGTTTTGTATTTGTGTTTTGTATTAGCCATTTTTTCCAAATACACAAACTCTCCTCTCTCTCGTGTACACAAACAGATAAAAAGAGGGGTTTGTTCCTCAAAAAGTTAAATGTAGCATTACCACATGACCCAGCAACGGCACTCCTAGGGATGGACCCAAGAGAACTGAGGCAGGGGCTCAGAGGACACTCATACACCGGTGTCCACGCAACACTCTTCACGGAGCCACAAGGTGGAAACAAGGTGAATGGACGACAAAATGTGGTCGGTCCCCACAATGGAACGTTATTCAGCCAGAAAAAGGAAGGAAGTTCCGGTACATGCTGTCACGGGAATGGACCTTGACGACGTTACGCTAAGTGAAACCAGCCAGTCTCAAAAGGAGAAGGATGATTCCACCTCTATGAGGCACCTAGAGTAGGCAAATTCACAGTGACAGAAAGTAGATTAGAGTTACCAGGGGCTGGGGGCCGGGGAGTTATTGCTTCATGAGTATAGCCTTTCTTTTTGGGACACTGAAAAATTCTGGAAATAGTGGTGATGATTGCACAACACTGCAAACATACTTAATACCACTGAATTGTGCACTTAAAAATGGTTAAATTAGGTGAAAAAACAGCCGGGTCCTGGAGCTCCATCCTTCCACCTTCCCCTCACCCCCAGCTACAGCCCTCTGCAGGATGCAATCTGAGAGCCACTTCCTATCTCCTTATTTAGATAGGAAGACTGGAGCCCAGAGAGGGTTGGTCATTTTCCAGGGTCACATAGCCACATATGGGTGGGGCTGTGGAAGGTGGATCCGAGGGTGCAACCCAGGGTTCCCTGCCTGCTCAGTCAGGGGGAGCCCCTTGGCCAAGTCTCCCCCAGTCATGCCTTTCTTGGGGTCATTGTCCCCTTGCCCTCACCTTTCCCCAGACAGGGCACCTTCAGATTCTGATCCCAAGAACTGGTGTCTCTCAGAATGAGGGACATGGGTGCTGGAGGTGTGGAGGAGGGAGACGGAAAGCAGGGGGAGCCAGGAAGCTCCTCCTTTGTGGCCGTCTGCCTCTCTCTGACCAGCATGTTTCTGGAAACCCTACAATAGCCCAGTGCTTGGTGCTCCACCTGCTGGCTCCTGGACAGTACTGGACAGATGCCCTCCCTGTTCCTGGGTCCAGAGGGGCCTCACCCTGGCCTGGGGCAAGATGGAAACTTCCAGAAGGAGAAGGAAAGGCTTAAACATGGGCAGGAAATAAAGAGCCAAGTGTTGGCCTTGGAACTCAAGGCCACTACATTTCCACTTAGGTCAAGAGGCCCCTCAGGGCTGGCAGCCAGCATGCGGGAGCCCACAAGTTCAGGGCACATGCACCCAGAGGGGCAGGGCTGGGTGGGGCCCACTGGCCCTGAGGCATCTAACTCCTGGAACTTCCAGCAGGCTGAGACCCAGAGCAGCAATCGCTGCTCCTGACGTGAGGCCTCAGGCCACTGACCCTGGTGCTGTGGCAGGGAGCTTGAGACAAAGCAACAGGAGGGACTAAGTCAAGACTCACAAGCTACCTCACCAGTTCACTGGTTCTTCCTGGAGCACAAGTGGGCCCCGTGGGTACTGAGCACAGCTCTATGCCCTCCCAAGCCAGCCCAGCACCCAGCTCGCTGCAGGCCAAGGCTGGGAGTTGCTTCTGAGTCCAAAGGGGCTCCCGTGGTCCTGTGGTCCTCAGAGGGGCCTAGAGACCTCAGTGGTCGGCAGTTCATCGGAGAAGCAGGGCGCTCTCCCTGGCCCTTTCCCATTGGCCGCTGGCGCGCTCACGCAGCAGACTGGCAGGGCCATCTGGGCATCACGTGTCTGTGCAGGGCTGGGGGCAGCTTGTTCATGTATAGGAAGGAAAAGGAAGGGTGATGCTGGAAAGGGTCTGCACCCTGAGCCAGGACCCAGGGTCCAGAGAGGAGTCAATGAGAGCGCAGCTAAAGAGCTTCTGAACCAGAGGGGCCCAGGCCTCCCGCTGGGCTCCCCACCTTGATTTAGTCCCAGCCATCCAGACTGGGGCCCCATGGGGGCAATAAATATGTGGAGTGAGTGGAGGTGCCTGCCCTTGGGACAGTAGGTAAGGTCTTCCCTTGGTAAGCAAATTCATTCCCCGACTATTCACTCAACACACCTTTGACTGATGACTCTGAATCCTCTGAATTGGGCAGAGCGCCGGCACTGGGAACACAGAGATGAATGAAGCCACACCCACGCAGCCCAGACCAGGAGGCATCTGACCACCACAGACGAACAGGCATGTTTTCAGCACCTACCAGGTCTGGGTGCTGGGGCTGCCGTGAAAGAGTGACAGAGGGTCCTGAGGCACTGGGGTTACAACACAAGTAACTGCCATGTCAGAGAGCACATGGTGAAAACAAGGACGTCCTGGAAGGGAGTGAGTGGCGGGTAGGTTCCAGCCAGTGGTGATCAGAAAGATGCCACGGAGGAGCAGCCACGGAGCGGGTGAAGGATGGCTGGGGCTCCCTCAGGAGGAGCTGAGGTGGCAGGGAACAGCCTGAGCAAGAGGTGGGAGAGGGGACAGCAGCCCGTCCACCCCAGATGGAGTCCAGGGCTGGTACAAAGGAGAGAGGAGGGCAAAGGGGCCTTGAGTGCCAAGCTTTACTCCGGCCACCTGGGCAGCCATGGAATGCTCCTGAGCTGGGGTTTGGAATATTAATCCGTCAGATAAAATCCAACTGCAAAACGGGGCCGGGGGTGGGCGCTAGAGACTGAAGGCTGGGAGAGCAGTCAGGTCAGTGTGACAGTTCTAGCTAGGGGAGTCTCCCACCTGGTTGCATGTTACCTGCCCCCACCCCTGGGGGACAGGATTCACGGGTCCGGGTGGGGAGCCTATTGTGTGGTTCTGGCTGAGCACCACCCACCTAGGTTAGTGAGGCCTGTGGTAGTACGTCCACGACAGTGGCATTAGGAGCAGAGAGGAAGCAGTGAGTAAGGATGGGGAGATGTTTGGTCACGTGGAAACAAGAGGAAGGAGGAAAGGATGACCCAGGTTTGGGGCCAGGATGACCAGAAAGGTGGAGATGATGTCAGCCAAGAAAGGGAACTTAAGAGGTGGAAACAGGTTTGGGAATGAAGACAAGGAAGTTCGTGGGGCCAGTGAGACCTCCAGGGTCACGTGTCCAGACAGCGCTGGAGGGGCAGAACTGGAGCCCAAAAGAAAGACGGAGGCTGGAAATTCAGACTGGAATCTGTCTTGGGGCTAAGAGTTGAGTGACACTTGAGGCCTCATCTCCCGCAGTGGGCACACGGCAAAGGGAGAGAACTGCCTCATAGTGGGGGTGTGGGACACCGTGTGCCAAGGGAAGGGCCCCGGTGGTGGCTTGAGGAAATGCAGGGCTTCTCCAGGAGGTGGGGCACCAGGAGGGGGGCTGTGACCTCACACCAGGGAGGCTAGAACTTCAGGCCAAGAGATAAGGAGAGCTCCCCCAAAACCCTGCAGGAGGCAGGTTGGTGGGCCAGGCTCCGCCAACGTTGGCACCAAGCACCCAGGGCTGTCTTGTTACCAATATTCCTGATCAGGTCCCCAAGGAGACGCGGCCACCACACTCTTCCCTGCCTCTGCTCTTTCCCTCTTCCACTTTTGTCCACCCTGGACGAGAGCTCTGGACGCACCCTGAACCTTCAGTCCACAGGTGGATCCTTGTGCAGGTCCCTGCTCCGCACATGGGTGTGGCTGCCCGGCCCGCCCCTTCTCCTCCCACCCGGAGCAGCCCAGGCAGCTGTCCCTCTCACCCGGGGACCCAGCGCCTGGGCCTGCCCCTCAGGTTGGCTCGGCTGCAGTCTGGGCCTTTGGACTTTGGTCAGCCCTTCCTGGATCTGTCGCCCTGTACTGTGTGCCCAAGGTCATCAGGAGCATGGCAGGAGCAGGAAGGCAGGGGCTGGGGTGAATGCGAGGGAAAGCGGGGTATTCCAGGCAGCAGTCTACATTGCCATGGGTGAAAAAAAGCCCCCACACCCCCCAAAAATGAAACTAAAGTAAGAAGCCATTCTCTCCCATTGGGCAGCAGCCCCTGAGGAAGGGCCACGGGAGCCAGGTGGGGGTGGGGTCTCCCCATCTTCCTCTCCATCCCTAAACTCTCCAGCGCAACTCACTGGTCCTACTGGCCAAGTGGCCACTTCCACATTCTGCAAGTGGCTTTGACAACTCCCCCCTGCCCCTCAACTTCTAGAGGTCACATTTCAGGGCCAGGTGGGGCCCTCAGAGGAGGCAAATTAAATCCACCCGAGGCCTAGAGGGGCCACAGCTCTTGGCAAATTTGGGAGGAAGAGAAGAGAATTCATGGACACTCAAAGCCAAGGGGTCAGCAAAGACCAAGCTCCCAGTCAGAGGGAGGGGGCGAAGTGCGGCATCAGAGAGAGGAGGGGAGGGGAGGGGAGGGGAGAGAAGGAAAGGGTGGGGAGGGCGGGGAGGGCCTTGGCTGGAATGTTACAGCTTCTGTTCTCCAAAGCAGCTCCCAGAGCGCCTGGCCTGCGGCTCCTGGCTGATCTGATAAGATGTGACAAGGCAGCCTGAAAAATGTTGAAACCTGTAAAATGTTTAAACCTGTTTTTTGTTGTGTTGTGAGCATGAGGGTTTTTTTTTTTCTCAATTTCATAGGAAAGTGAAGTTGATTGGAGTGGAGAAGGGGAGGGGGTGGGAAAAAGGGATTGTCCCCTTCAGCCAAATTGAGGGGTGGAGCGCAGAGCAGGACAATCAGACCTGGGGAGGAGGAAAGGAGGGTGAGAACTGGGAGGAAGAAGGGAGGGAGGCGGGGGAGAGGGAGGAAGGGGCAAAGCGAGGAGGGGGTTCCTGCAGCTCAGGCCTGTCAGCAGCTTCAGCTTGGGCTCTCCTTAGGGCGCTGTCCTCCCTCTGCATCCCGAGGGGACACAGTGAGCTATGGGTATCTGCCTTCAGGCAGGAACTGGCCCAGGAAGACTCACGGGGGCACGGAAGGGCCTGAGCCCAGGTGGGTGTCCAGAGAGAAGTGAAAGGGGGCCTGGCCTGGGGCCTCACCCCTCAGACCCCCAAAGGGTCTCCTGAGAGGCACCAAGACCACAGGTGGACAGATGTTTACAGGTGATCACGGGGGACAGCCCCCAAGGGCATGTGCTTTGCTGAGCAGTCAGAACTCACAGGTGAGCCCAGATCTCAATCGTTCGGTAGAGTCCTGCCCCTTCGGAGCCGGGAGCTGCCCTCCAGCCTCTGCCTTCGCACACAGAGGCCCCACAGGCCCTCTATTTCACTGACAGGTAACTGAGGCCCAAAGACGTTACATGACTGGCTTGGGGTCACAACATTCCTGTCCATCAGTTTCAAGCAATGCTCTTAAAGTTGTCTCCAAATGGGTCCAGTCTTCCCAACTTGAGAGATGCTGGGCATTCTAGAAACCACGGTGGGATCAGGTGTCTCTGGGGTGCTCACTGGGCACAAGGTAGATGCTGAATAAAAGCCTATTGAATAACAGTGTCTGCCTGAGAAGATTCTCCTGCCGGTTTCTCATGTGTGTGTGTGTGTGTGTGTGTGTGTGTGTGGACATAAGATGCCTAGAAAGGCTTTAGAAATATTCTGTAAACAGCCACACACGTTAGTTATTCTGTTGCAGCATCGGCCGTAGAATGACCAAGCTGGCTGGGACAGTGTCCAGTCCAGTTCCTCGGAGGAGACAGAAGCCCAGAGAAGCTGCAGGGCTCGCCCAGGGCCCCCCGCTGGTTGAGGCGGCGCAGGGAGTACAGCCAGAACTCTGTCTCCCTTGCACCACTCAGCTCTTTCTCGAAGCCTCCTGTGCAAGGGCTGCGCTGCGTTCAGTACACGTGTATCACGTCCCTCGCGCATATAAGACATTACCTCCACCCTCCTCAGAGGCCACCACCCTCGTTCAGGAGGGACTTTCCCACAGGTGACCACGGCCAGTGGCAGAGTGTGAGCAACCCCATGGGGTGGAAACCACAAGGAATGGACACCCTGAGGGAAAAGGACAAAAAGCCAAAGCAGACATCCTTGAAGGGTGCCCTCGAGCTGGGGGTCGGCTGGGACATCTCTTACTCCTGGAGCTCGGCCATCTGTTTCTTTGCTTCCCCCTCCACCAATCAGAATTCTAGTTTAAACTTTTCCTGAACCACTTGCATCTTGAGCTCACTTTAGCCTCATAACGCTTCTCCTTCCCAGCTCCTCCACCGTAAGTTGTGGAAGGCAGGGGTAGTCTCCATTTTGCAGGTGGGAAATGAGGGCCTTACAGGGTTAGGCTGCCTGTCCTGAGAAGCCAAGTCTGCTGGTCCCCAGGCCAGGATTTTGCCAAGTTCCCATGCTGCCTTCCCCTTCAAGCCCAGTTCTGGGAAAAGACAAGACGCAGCCTGCCCAGCCCACTTGTTCAATTTGGACTCCTATTCACCCATCAAGGTCTGGTTGAAAAACCCCCTCTTAATGTGTCCCATTTAAATGCTCCCTCTGGGTATTTCCCAGCTCTTAAACATACCTCGGGGGAATTGTAAACATTCAGCTGAACTGTCTATTGACTGTTTCTTCACTAAAACTGAGTTTGTTGAGAGGAGGACTGATTTCACTCATTTTTGGATGCCGAGCAGAGGGCCCGGTTCTCCAATGGGCACAGCACGCCCGCTCCCCTCGCCAATCTGAGAGGCCCCACCTGATGGCCCCAGGCCCTCTCTCCTCACCCCTTCAGATCCTGTGGGCTGCCACAAGGATGAGCCAGGGGCAGGTGAGGCCCTGTTGGTTCTCTGGGCCTGACCACACGCCGCTGGCTCCGCTGTCTAGAAACCCTGTGTGTGACCCTCAGGAGGAAGCCCTGGGGGGATCCTGGGAGCAGAGCCGATTGGCTGGGAGTTCACTCTCCCGGTGGCCTCGTGGCCTCTGGGCGCTCCTCTGAAAGCCCCACTGGGTGTGTCTTTACACTAGGCCGGGCCCGGTGCTGGGTGCTGGGAGCACAGAGAGGTGCGTGGGGCACCCTGGTCTTGCAAGAACTCTCAGCTGAGCCTGAGAGGCGCCCCCAGGTAACCCATGCTCCTCCCCACTGGGGCCCGGATGCCCACTCACCCCGCCTCACACCTGGACAGCACTGACCACCAGCCCTGCTGAGGGCTGGGGCCTCCAGGATCTCACCTACCTCGGCCGTCCCACCCACTCCCTTCAGAGGACCATGGACATGCATGTACCAGCTGGCTGCTAGCCAAGGATATAGGTCGTGGCGCTATGGTGCTCAGCCCACTTGGGGCAGTTTTGAAAAATACAGACATCTGGGCTCCAAGGCCAGCCCTGCTGAATCAGACTCTCTGGGGGGGAATTCAGGAACCTGGATCTTTAACAACCTCCCCCCGGGGTGTGCCCAGGGCACAGCGGGAGATGACGCTATACCAAGTCCTCAGCGTCCTCTGGGAAGTTCTCTGGCCGCAGAGGTTTAACCTGCATCTCCCTGAGCTTTCAGAAGTAACTCTCAGCCGTCAGAAAACATGAAGGACAGAGGAACAAAGCAAACGACACTATGAGGAAGCAGCCAGGTGAATTCGGAATGTGAGTTCTGACGGGACACAGGCTGCAGGCCTGAACTGTCCAAAAAGTGCACGTCATTTTTAAAAAGTGTGAGAGCAGGTGTGTTGGGGGGAGGAGGGGGGAGGGATGTTTTAGATTAAAATAAACAAGGGACATAACAATCAAATAATTGGAACCTAGTTTGAAAATCCTCACCGTGAAGGCATTTTGAGGGTACTTGGGGAAATCGGAATCATTAGGAATCATTAATAATTTTAAGTGTGATAATGGTATGTGGTCATGGGGACCATCCTTGTGTTTTGGAGATGCACTGGTGGAGTCATGATGGTCATAACTGTGTTTGAAATGCTTCAGCAGAAAATAACAAAAGAAAACAAACTGTGTGCGTGTGTGTGTGTGTGTGTGTGTGTGTGTTGGAGAGGGGCGACAGGAGGGAGGGCGGGGTGGGGGGAGCAACTACTGGCAAAACGTTACAACAGTGGAACCCCGAGTTGTGCATGTGCGTGCTCCTGGTACTATTTTCGCTTTTTTCTGATTGACAATTTTCATAATAAAACTTTGAAGGAACAATAATAATAAAAACTCCAACCAACTCCTGGGGACCTCCGGACCCGATCCGCGCAGGGCTGGACCCGGGCCTTGCCGGCTGAGCGCGCCACGGTGGCGGATCTGCGGACCCGCGGGGGGCGGCGCGAAGCTGCCAGCTCTGGGCTCGGGGCCGTCTGCTCCCGCCTCTCAAGGAGGGTATTTCCCCGCGTCCCCCGAGCGCTTCCTCGCGCCGCGTCCCCCACGGCGCTGAGAATGCGCAGGTGAAAACAGCCCTGCCCGGCACCTGGACTTCCCCTGCTCGGTTCAGGGAGGCTCCACGCAAGTTCAAAGTGGTGGCTGCCCCTACCTCCCGGCCCCGTTCCCCATCTGCAGGCGAGGCAGCCGGAGCGAGCCTCAACATCTTCCTCTGCGCCCCCCTAAATTCATCAGTCCCGGACTCCTGCCGCCAATTCCTCTGCGCGGTCGTTACCGTCACTCCCTCCGTCCTTTCTTCTCAAGGGGCTCGTTGCTACAGGCGCCTGCCTGGTTTTGCAGGCGTCCACTCGGCACCTAATAGGAGCTGTGTTCCGGGGCCCCCCCGCAGACCCATGCAGGACCTCATTAAATGCTGCTGCACTCCGGAGGGAGGGGCTGGGGGGAGGGGGAATACGTCACTGGGTCTGAGCCCTGGCTGCACGTCAGATGGCCCCGGTGGAGCTTCCAACTGCAGATGCCTGGGTGCCCCCCTCCTCTCTGTAGTCTCCTCCCTCCCTCCATCTTAAGAGGAGGCGTGGAGGTCCAGAAGCACCGACCCAGGTCACACACCAGACTCAGAACCTGCTCATGGTCACACGGGAGGGGGACACAGGGGGCCTGCCCAGCCCTCTGGCCTCCCTCCCCAGGGCCCCACTTCCTCTTGCTCCCAGCGCCTGTCCACCCTTTCCAACCACAGTTGTGTCCACTTCCTCTTGTGAAGCAGCCCTGCCTCATCTTCTCTCTCCTGGCCTCTTAACAACTCTCCATCTTTACAGCAATGGAAGCAACACTTTTTGATCCAGCAGCCCATCAGTCAAAAGTGTTTGGGCATGCCCCTCCATGTACACACACACAGGTCTGGATCACACACCAGCCAGCCAGCCACCGCGCTCACGTTTCATGTGTGTTACAAAACACACACTAACATACACTGGAAAAAGACGAGATAAAAAATATATTTCAAAAGAAATCGTTCCCTCCTAAGCCTAATGCATTATCAGCTGACCTCCTGCCAAAGCCTCAATCTGGAGTCCTCTGATGTCTCTGGCCTCGTTTTCCCATCTGCCTCATTTCCAGCTTACCTTTCTGAGCCTTGCATGGGGTCTGTTCGTGAGTAAGGGGGCACTCTCCCTGCAGAGGTACAGGACCCCAACAAACGCTCTTGGGGTTCAAGGTAGCAAGACCTTCCTCCCGTGGTTCCACATCTTTCTCGGTTCTTGCACACAACTGCTTTTTTGTTTTTTTCTGTCTAGGACTTTGTGTTCCCCAATCATCTCTCACCGGAAATGCTTTCTCTCCACCAGCCTATGGTGGAGCCTCCTGTCCACTCACCTCCTCTGGATCTGTCCTCACTCCCACCCCCTCACCTCCACGCACCGCGACCAACACCCCGCCATCCCACCAGACCAGGGGCACCGCCACACGTGTGCTAGGGCCACAGGGAATTTCTGCTTTTTCAGTTCTGGGTTCCAGTCACAGTCATTACAAAAGTAGAAAGGAGTTTCTTCTGGGGGAAACACACTTTGGACAGAAAATATAAAACCATACACACAGAGAGCAAACATTTAAATTAAAAAAGTTTTCATTACCAGTTTCTCTACAAATTGGATGTGTGTTCAACACAAGGGGCGAAATATCAAAGCAGATTAGCTCCAGTTCAGGTTCCCTCAGGAATCACCTGGCCTAAGACAGGGCCGGAGTCACCACAGACTGGAGGAGGTGCCCACAAAATGAGGTGATGGGGACACTCAGCTGTAAATGAATGACGAGGAACCTTTTACAGGCGCAGACACAATGGTGAATAAGATAATGTGGGGTGTATTTATTTGGGTAGAGAGTAGTTAATAAGGCCATGAGGAAATAACTTACCAAACTCTACTGTAAGTAAGGTAGTGAGGGAACCAATTTACTAGAGCACTCAGAATAGTTATTATTGTTAATAATGATAGCTAACTTTTACTGAGCCCTGACTAGTGCCAGGAGCCACATAAAGTCCTTTACATAGAATATATTATCTTTTAATTTGACAAAGAACTCTGCAAGGTTATTATTATTCCCATTTGACAGGTGACGATATGGGTTCAGAGAGGCTAAGTAACTTGTCTGGGGTCACACAGCTAGGAAATGGTGGTTCTGAGAAGACTAAGAAAGCGGTGAGGGGAGACGTTTCCAAGGACAAGGCTTGTCTGTGTGACGGTGGAGGCTAAAGGCGGACGGGGAGGAAATCCTCAGGTCTGTCCTGCTACCTCAGGCTGCTCTCTGGCTTATTCACACTCCCCGTAAATTCAAACGCTGGGGCCCCTGCCTATTGATCTTTTTTCTTTTGAATGTCATCAAGGATCCTCCACACTTGAGGTATATTCCTGTGTATCTCAGACAAGGCCAGACCCACGCTCAAGGCATCCCGGGGGAGGAGACCTCTATCTGAGGGCTGAGGGATTCGTGCGAGACAGGACTCTCCCGAGGGAGGTCAGGTAGATTACACCCGTTCCAGCACCTTCCAGTTTGCAAAGCATTTCCCACACAGCATTTCGGTTAATCCTCTCAACCGCCCTGAGAGGTAAATATTGTCTCTGTACAAATGAGGAAACTGAGGCTCAGACAGGGGACCATAAGCCGGTAAGTGGAGGTGGGGTTGACCCCCGTGTGTCTGACCCAAATCTGGTACTGCTGCTATTTTGCCGCTCTGTCTAGATCCCCCTCTGGTGGTAACCAGAGCATTCCAGCAGGATGCGCTCATTCAGCACCCACAGTGTGCTCTGCCCTGGGCTGGCGGCGACGGGTGAATAACAAAGTCAGTGTCACCGTCTGTAACCTGGAGGAGGGTATAACCTAACGGGCAGGCCACGTGCACAGGAGTAGAGGACGCGAGCAAGGAGACCAGCCAGCTTACAAGGCATCCTGGTGGAGTCGCGTGTGGAGTCCAAGTGAAGGAGCACAGAGAGCGGGGTGGGGGATGGGTTACCCACAGGGCCTCAGAGGGGTGCTCAGAGGTGGATCTTTATGGCTTGAGAGAAGAGGAAGAGGAACGCACTTCTGGGACATTGACGTGACTCAAAACACCAAAACCCAAGGAGCAAAGAGAGAAGAAGGGCACGGCCTGAGGGCCCAGCTGTCGGGTGTTGATCCCAAAGGCAGTGAAGTGGGGCCGCTCGTGGGCCTGAGCGAGGCGAGGGCCTATGCAGGCCTGGCCCCTAGAAAGGAGCCTGTCAGAGCCGGAAAGAAGGCCGAGGGCCATCGGGCACGGAAGGAAGGCCCACAGGAGGTGGCAGGACCCACGTTCACACCCGCTGGCCCCGTATCACCAGTTTGGGGGTTCAGCTGGGATCCCTTGGCACTGAGGAGCCAAAGAACTCAGCCAATGGCCAGAAGGGGTCTTCCAAGTCTCACGGAACTCGGGTTCTGCCTTGTTCACGGAACACACTGTACCGCCACGGAGAGGACAGACATCGAAAATTCGACACCTAGCAGATTCTCACACTAGTCAAGCTTCTAAGAGACCAATTCGTCTACTGGTTCTTGGGAACTCCCTCCTCTCTCCAGGCCAGGAACCAGGCTGGGAAGATGGCAGTGCCCTTGTCTCTCTCACTCACTCGGCCAGATGCACCGGCTCCTTCTGCTCACGGGGACCGTTGCATCATGACACCTGGTGGGAAATCTCACCAACTTACCTCACTTCTGTCCCTCTGAGCCGCCATTTTGGCCCTCGCGTCCTGGCCTCGGGTTCTGGGCAGCAGCTGCTCCCTGGCCTGGAATGATCCCGCAGCCTTCTCCACTCCGAGATGAACGGCCTCTGGCACATGCATCTTCCACCTCCTACGTTTGCGGCACCACTTCCAGCCCCTCTCCCCAGGCCCCACATCTCACTTCTGTTGCGAGGATGGTGCTAGAATAAAGCCCTGGCCAGTGCAGAGAGAAGAGGACAGTGGACCCGTGACTTCCGGCTTCTCTGTCTAAGTGAGGGAGAATGGGCTGAGGGGGCTGGCAGCCATGGGGATGGCAGTTCCGGCCTGCTCCCCTCCGAGGGCGGCCTGGCCCAGCCCTGAGGCCCCTTTACAACCATCCCAAATCCCGGGCTGCTAGCCCTCAGGTAGTTTTCTTTCAAGGGGACAACCTGCCTGGGTAAAGGTGACCCCAGGCGTCCCGCCTGCAGCCGTTCTGGGCACCCAGGGCCCAGCAAGGTGCTGTGGGCGGTGGCAGAGCTGAGTTCTAGGCTGTCCGCCTGCTCTGAGCATTGCTGACTCACGGGGGATTTTTCTACTGTGTGCTCCAAGTGAGTCCTGCCTCACATCCCTGTCTTCCTGGTCTCCCATGAAGGTGCCGGCAACCCTGAGGCCGCTCGAGTGGCTCCTCCTCACTCGCGTCCGCTCTTGCTCGCTCATGTGCGCACGTGCACACAATACCCGACCACGCAGCGTCGTGGATCCCCATCTCGTTAGGAAGGTTAGAGGATGAGAAAAGAAACCCGATCCAGTTCACAGTGGGGTATCCACAGAGGCAGAGGAGCTGCCCAGTTGCCCAGCGGTGAGCCCCGTCACTTAGCACTGGCTGAACTGCTGACCTAAGTCCTGGTCCCATTGCCCATGACCGCATCCCCGTGGGAGGACTCAGCTTCCTCATCAGAAAAATGTAAACATCACCTCCTTCAAAGAGGCTGGAGGGAGGCATCACCGAAACACCGTGTCCCAGATGGCGGCACAATAAATGGCGGTTGTTACCGTCAGAAGTGCGCGAACATGGGCCAGCGCCGTTCTGCACGCCAGGCCGTTTCATTTAATCCTCCCAACAACCTGTAAGGAAGGCACTATTTTCCTCACCCCCATTAGGATGGGGACTCTGAAGGGTGGCGATCAAGTGATTCCCTGAGGTTACCCGGGTAGTTAGGGCACGTGCAGGCCGGCTGCAGGGTCTGTAGGCTGGCCGCAGGGCTCTACCACCTCCTGGAAGGAGTCCGAGCAGAGACCGTCATTCAGTGGCCGGGGACTGAGCACCAGCTTGTGGGAACACAGAGAGGTGAGTGTGACCTGGTCCCCGCCCTGCAGGGGCTCCCAGCCTCACGGGGAGACAGACGCCTAGGAAGCAAATTACAGGAGGCCTCGGCGGGGAGTGACTCATTCTGCCAGGGGTGGCGGGGGCGGGCCTGTGGAAGCATCGTGGAGAGGGCTGCCACTGGCCAGATAGACCCGTGTCCCTGGGGTACAAAGACCAATGGGGCCTGGCTTCTGCCTGCCTCACAGGAGACGGGATTCAGCTGGATGACCGACGGATGGCTGGCGGCTTCATTCGTTCCTTCCTGCCTGCTTGCATGGTGCGTTCATTCAACTCAGGCCCCATTGGACGGCCTGCTCTGGACTGAACTAGTTCATAGGATGATTTTCAAAAGTCAGAGGAATCACAGCCTGATTGCTGAGAAGAATAAGCCCACAAAGACACACTGACATGAAAGGGGCAGGAGAATCTTCTAGATCACACTTTCCAAATGGGTAATAATTGTTACTTGGGGGAAAAGGCCTTGAGGTTAAATACTTTTGGAAAACAGATTAAACCAATGAAAACAAGGGTCATCCTTGCAGAGCCTCTCTGTGTGGCTAATATGCTAATGAGATGCTAATATGCTAATAAGCAGCCTAAACTTCAAGAAGCTGGAAGTAGCGGGGAGGGTGGCACTTCCCAAATTTATTTGACCCCAGAAGCCCTTCTCTGCAGCGTTAAGTCGGATTGGTGTGAAAAGTACAATTTCTGATGTCCTGCTCTGGCCCAAAAGGTGCAGAAGAGCTGGGAGAGAGCGAAGTGAGGCCGGGAAGATTCCCAGGAAGGGGGCGGCTCTGAGCTGGACTTGAATCCCGCGAAGACCACGGCCAGGTGGAGGAGTGAGGGGAAAGAGCTTTTCGGTTAGGGAAAGGGGTCCTAGGACCCCTTTATCTTTATAGTGGAGGCCCAAGTAAGTGGAGTTTTATCTCAGGGCAGGGAGGATGAACAGGGGCTGAGCCCTGAGGACAGAGTCCAGTGGGAGGTGGCGGCAGCAGCTGGTTTCTGCTATGTGCTGAGGAGCGCACACCCTTTCTTTCAGAAGGAAGGAGTCCCAGGGTTTGGATAAGGATTTGGGAGAAGGATTCACCTTCTGGTCTTCCCTAAAGTGGCACCTGAAAGACATTATTGCTGTAACTGAGGCAGGTGGCCCACAGGGACAGAAGGGCAAGCAGAGGGCCAGGAGGGAATCGTGCCCTCGGTCTGGTGGGGCTGACAGGATGGGGCTCCCGGAAGGCATGACATTATTTCTGGATAGTGCAGGGTGTTCACGGCCCATGAGGGTACATGTGAGGAGCAGAAAGGGAGAGAAAGTGGTGGAGGTGGAGAGGAGAGTGGGGAAGGGAAGTCTGGGATTCCATTAGCTCCTTTTCCCCCATCACCAAATGGCCGGTGGTGCCCTCTGGCCCTTAGGCCAACAATGTGAGGAGCTTGAGGGGCTGAAAGCTGAAGTCAGGGAGGATTTCCAGAGACACTTCAGAAAAGGGCCATATGTTCTTCCAAATGCATATTATATGTGTCGACATGGACCCTGGGTCCCAGCCCTGCCTCTGCTTCTCCCTGCTCTGAGATCTTCAAGCAGTCCCATCTCTGCAAATCAAGACCACAGATCACATTGTATAGCTGCCAGATCAACAAAAATAATGAAGTCACTCGATTCCAAGTGTCAGTGAAGACACAGAGCAAAGGTGAGGTGCAAACAGGCACAATCTCTTTGGAAACCAGTTTGGCGTCAACTTGCAAAGTGGACCCTTCGTGCATCCTGCAACCCAAAGTTCTCCTCCTGGGTAGGGACCCCCATGAGCTACTCTCCCTCATGTGCACCTCAAAACACACACGCATTGACAGGAGATGGAATAGACGAAACGTGGAATATTCAGATGACGGACTATTACACAGCTGTGAAAATGAAGGCATGCCTGTGATATGCAATAACATCGTCTGAAATGTGGAAACACAACACAGAGGGAAAAAAGCAAACGACAGAAGACCGCATACAGAGTAACACCATTCTATACTGCCTAAAAATAAGCAAAACAAAGAACATATTGTTTTGTATTCTTAGCTAGGAAAACTATTATTTTAAAGTAATGGGATAAATATGCAGAATTCAGGATGTGGTCATGTCTGGAGGGAGAGAGGGGGATGGGATGGGGAGGACCTTGATCACATTCTAGTTCTTCAAGGGTGTGGTGGGGCCCGAGTTTTCATCTTGTTATTATGTCCTATATATTATATGCTATGTTCTCTCTGTGTGTGTGTCAAGTATCACATAATAAAAAACAGTTTTTATCAGTTTGCAATCAAAAATACTTTTAAGAACAAAATGCATTATGTGGGCTCTCTGTGCCTCAGTGTCCTGATGTTCCTTCCTATGGCTTGGCAGGCCCCTCTCGCCTGAAGTTTGGAAGTGCATCGTGAGCACGGTCCCTTGGCCGGCCTGCATCTCACCCCGGCCTCCTGGTACCCTCAGCCGTACCTATTCTCTGTGCCCAGCAGGGCCCAAGTGGCCAGAGTCTAGGCCATTAATTAGGGCCATGTTAAACCTACACAGACCAGTCCTTGGAACCCCAGTAAAAACCCTGGCAGCCACCGTGTGTGACCTACCATTCCCTTCCTGTGGCCGCACAAGTATTTTGGATGAACAGGACACCAGGATGCAAGGTCAGGCCAGAGTCCAAGTCACCTTGGGTCCACTGAGTCACAGACTTCTGCCACATGCCCCTCACCCTCTTTCTTCAAACAGGTTAACTAGTTGGGAGAAACCAACATAAAGCATACGGCTTTCCCTGAGTGTGGCCTTTTCCGTTTTGAAAGGAATTCAGATCTTTCTGTTCCAAAGAAGCCTGGCCTGGGACAGAATATTTTCATAAGTCTTGCTATGTTGGAATGACCTTCAGAACATCCTTAATTCGTTCAATATTTAGTCACCTTTAACTCAGTTCCTGTGTATTATTTCATTTCATCCTCATAACTGCCCTGAGATTGGAACTTTTCCCCCTGTTTTCCAGATGAACAAATTGAGATTCAGAGATTTTTAAGAAACTACCCAAAGTTCCTGAGCTATGAAGTAGCACATCTGAGATTCACACCATGGCCAGTTTGACTCCTCTTTCTGGAACACCAGGCTGCCTTCCAGCACAGACAGAAGCTAGAAGCTCAGAGTCAGACTCAGGAATCACAGCGAGGGACAACCCTGCCCTGGAGAGTGGGGACCCGCTGAGCCCGCACGTGGACTTGCTCAGGAGGAGCTGGCTTCACTGGCCAGCCAAGGGAATTAGCAATTGCACTGCATGTTTCAGAGGGTGTGTGAGGCTCACTAGGGATGCACAGACACAAAGCAGAATCCTGCCCTGGAGGCACTGACCCTCGAGTTGGGAAGACAAGTCGGATGCACGTGAAGAGGTAACTAGTGACAAGTGCCAGCAGCTCTTCTGGGGAGGGCCTCACGGAGGCTATGGGAATTAGCCAGGGCTGGAAGACTGAGCCTCAGACTGACAGGTGACTCTCAACAGCATCCCTTCATCCCACGACTCGTCTTAGAGGACCCACTTGTGCCCTGTGCTATGCCTGGCTATGTGGGTGCAAAGAAAATTGAGACCTGGTCCTGCCCTTGGGGGGCTCACGGTGTAGTCAATGAAGCAGACATGCCTGGCAGGGGCTGAGCTGGGCTGGGCGCCGAGGGAAGGCTGCACAGAGGAAACGGTGCCTGAATTGTGCTTTGAAAAATGAACTCGAGTTCACAGAAGTCATTCCACGGGAAGGCAAGGGGAGTGGAGATGGGAGAGTGTATAAGAACAGCACAAACAGGAAAACGAGATAAGGGCAAAAGGTGTGGCCATCAGACCCCAGACTGAGTCTCACGTGTGTTATATCCTCGACTCCTCACAGTAGCCCTCATTTTACAGAGAGAAAACTGAGGCTCAGAGAGGTTCGGGTCACCCAGATATGAAAGGCAGAACCGTCTAGAGCCCAGGACTCCTGCCCCTCAGCCCACGCTCCTACCCACGCAGGTGAAAGTAGGTCGCAGGGCGAGGATGCGGGCGTGGGAGATGAGCTGGGGTGGAGAGTTAGGAAGGGGCTAGATCGTGCCGGAGGAGCTCGTGGGCCGGGCGGAGCGTGCAGCAACGGTCAGACCTGCTAGCGAATGCTCTTCTGACCGGGCCATTGAAACGTGACAAAGCCGACCAAATGTGAAGGAAGATGCTTTGAGGCTGAGAATGTTGGTAAGACGAGGTCCCAGTTTAATGAAAAGGGACTTGAAGGTAAGAGGTGACCACAGACTGCGAGAGAGCTAGAAGTGTTGCCGAGGCAGAAGGAAGTCAGCCTGCGGAGGGAGGAAGGGAAGATGAGGCGAAGATGGAGATAGCACGCCTTCTTCAGATCCTGCGCTGGTCAGACCCTGGGGGCCCCATTGCCTGTCCAAGTGCCCTGGCCTGGCTGGAACATTCTCCGGCCTGGGGTGAGAGAAAATGAGCCTCATCCACCACAGGCCCAACATTTAAAAGTTTCACATCAGGTTAACAAACTGTTAAGTAAAATATATTCTGTCCACCTCAGAGCTGTACACTTAACAATTGATGTTCTTTCCTGTATGTATACTTCAGTAATATGTAAAAAAAAAAAAAATCCGTCATCTTATCTTGGTGAAATACCTTATTCCCCACCCAGAAGGCTAGGTTCTCCGTGGAGCTCTGCTAGAACAGTGCCCGGGGAGAGCCAGCCCCGGCCTGCAGGCTGCTCATCCCCGCTCCGTCCCACACTGGACACCCCACCGGAACCCCCAAGCTCCATCCACAGCCCCTGCAAATGACCTCCCCTTGACCATCTCCTGGCCTTGGGGCCGCCACACCAGCCGCATGGCCTGCCCTGATGGGATGACCCCAGGCAGAAGTCTGCACAGCCCGAAGTAAACTCACTGGGGCAGGATGCTTCAGGCGCCTGAGTACCTGGAGCACAGCTGAGAGTGGGGGTTGTGGGTACGACCACTTGGACCCCAGACTCCTTGCCCTGCAGGGAGGGGAACAGCCTTAAGACACCAGCGTGGAGCCCTCTAAATGGAAGGGCCTAGCAGGACCCCTTTGCCCTGTCTAAAGGCAGTTCTGTGGGCCACAGCATTTGCAAAAACATAGAGAGAAGCTGGAGAGAGACCCGAAGAGCGAGAACAAGGTGGTTAAAGGTGTGCACGAGACTGAGTCATCTGGGAGGGAAGACTCAGTGAGAAACACACCCTGGTCCTTGAGTGCAAGCTGAAAATCTCCAGTGATGCTCACATCCAGGAGACCAAACAAGAGAATCTGGGCTGGGACTAAGTCAGGAAAGACTGCAGTCAGACCCAAGGAGGAACTTCCTGGCTGTCAGGATGTGGTGTCACTGAAATGGCTGTGAAGCCTGGTGGGAGCTCTGGGGTTCGCCAGCTGTGGATCCTTGGCCAATGAAGTGACTTTCTTGGGGCCTCAGTTTCCCCACCTGTATAATGGGGATAACAAGAGCATCTGCCTCCTGAGGCCATTGGGAGGATGAGTTAATGTGTGTGCTGTGTTTCCTCAGTGAGCCTGTGAGCCTTGATTTTCACGGATAAAATGAGGATGAAGATGCCAATCTCATGGGGTTCTTAAGGCTTCAAGGACAGTGCCGAGGTTACAGACTCCATCCTTACTGAGAGCTGAGGAAGGCTCCAGAATCTTTCCTGCAGAAGCTTCAGTCAAGATGGAGGACCACCTGGCTTGTGCTCAGGCTGAAGTCTCTTCCCTGAAGTCAAGGGGCTGAGGGGGGTGGTCTCCAGAGGTGCTGCCCACAGGAGAAGCAGAGAGAAGGTGAGAAGCTCCTCAGAGCTGAGAGGGTGCCTTGCCAGCAGATGGGTGAGGCCAGCCTGGCCTCCCTCCCTGAGGCTTCATCCCACAGATGGGGGCTTGGCACCTCCCCAGCCAAGCCAGTGTCCCTCTAGGGTTTTGCTAATGGGAAGGGCCTGGCTGGCAGTGAGGGACCCGGGCACTCATCCTGTGTGACTTTGGCCGGGCCTCCCTCTGGTCTACCTCCCACCTGTGCCCTGCAGTGACAGCAGTTCTCAGGAGGGCTTCTGGGGGGCGGGAGCAGCCCAGCTGGAGAGCCAGGGTGGATGCTCCCAGGGCACTCCGTCACCCGTAGCATGGCAGCAGCAGCGCTGGCGGGCCTCCACGGAAAGGGCAGGTTAGGGGAACCAGATGTGACGGGAGCCAGGGAAAGAGGAAAGGACAATGCTTGGCCAGAAGCGGGAGAGCTTCCCAAGGGGAAGATTATGTGCCGGCTTCAAGTTTAGAATGAAGCAGATCATGGAGAATAGAAAGACGGTGACTTCTCCAGAGACAAGGCTTTTGTAGACCTGTGGGCAAAGGCTGACGATACAGAAGCAGAAAGAGACCATTTGGAACGGTCACGACCCAAACTATCCAGTCAGGGCCAACTCCCAATGCCGCAAGGTTCATTTTTGTTTTTAACTTATGTCTGCCTTGCCTCCTTCCAGAAAGATTTTGAAGCGGCTGACAGCAAATGTTCATTCAAAGACAACAAGTATTTATTGAACATCTGCCCTGCACTTGCCGGGCACAGAGGACACAGCAGTGCGCAAGGCAGTGCCTGCCCTCAGGCAGCTTGTAACACAAACACCTGGGATTCAAGAGGAAAATAAAAAGAGAAAATCAGGACCAAGGCGAAGGAGAAGATAAATACACCAAGTCAAGGGCCACACAGGTGCAAGGACTGAGCTTTGAGTTTCATTCTCGGTTTCCTAACAGCCAGGGTATAAAAGGAAACGTACTTTATCTGAAAGGTTAAATCATGTTAGTTTCCCTGAGAAAAATAAAGTTGAACATTAAATTGTAAAGGTCAGGTGAAAAATCAGCTATATCAGAGATGCTAACACAAGAGTTGGTTTGGGCAGGAAAGAGGATTCTGTCCGATTGTTTTCTGATATGTGGGGGATGGAGATTGGGTGGAAAGGAGCAAAAATAAACTGAGCAGAATGATAAAGCTTACAGCTGGAAGTCGTGGAAGTCATTTACTCCACCTCCTGTTTCCCAGTTGAGAACACGGAGGGCCAGGAAGCAGGGATTTGCCCAAGGCTAACCCCCCCCCCCCCCCCCGAGTAAAACGGTCACACCGGTAGGGCCACGACTACCAACAACATTCAATCCCAGCTTGAGGACATGTGGAAAGTGCCAGTGACTTGCACAGAGCCCCAAATAAGAGACCTCTTAGAGGTTCAGAAATAGTATCAAGAAACCCAAAGCAGCAGTTTTGAAGTTGAAGGTCAAATGCAATCTTGCCTCAAAGCCATCCTTTGGGAACAAGGTAGAAGATGAATAAGTAAATTCTTGCCTTAAATAAGAAGTCCACTTCTGAGGCTGAAAGGAGGTAGAAGGAAAAAGCTTTGGGCCCAACAGCACATGGGTTCAGAGTCCAGGCTGCGTGACCAGAGTCCTCATCTCTAGAGCAGGGAGAGTTGGGTTCCAGATCATGACGTGGGTGTAGGAACCAGCACGTAGACACCGTCCACAAACACTCTGACCTCTTCCTGGGTGGAGAAACAAGTCCTGCCAAATGGGATTTTAAAGGTAAAGACTCGGACGTCTAAGCATAGTGTGAGCTGGTGAACACAGGGGCAGAAACAGGCCACAATAGGAAACATTTGCAAGTGGAGCCAGGATGGAAAAACTAACCCCGGGGGAACTGGGACTGTGCAGACGAGGCTCACCTCAGCTTCCGGGACAGCAGCCTGCTCAGGTCAGGGGTCTCATCCTCCTGAGCCCCTCCACAGAGCAGGGCTGTTAGCCACGGGGTCTGAGCCAAGCCAGGCCTGAGCGGAGCAATGGGAACCAGGTCCGGCTGCCTTTCAAAGTTAGCAGAAGCAGTGTGCTCCAAGCCTCGGGTCACCCTGGGGATGAGGTTTTGTTCATTCTGCTCATTCAGTCTGCTCATGACACTGTCATGATTCACGTGTGCAACTGGCACTCTTAGAGACCTCTTTTGTCCGTGTGCCTTTACAGAGTGCATTAATGCACAGAGTTGTGTTTTTGATTACTGACCCCTACCATACGCTGGGCACTGGGCGAGGGCGGCCCCAGGTGACTCAAACACAGGTTCTCCCTTGAGGGGGGCATCTGTAGTCTAGCAGAGGAAAATGAGACACCCAAAGCCCCTGGTGGGCAGTGGGGACATATGGCATGTCTGCCCGTGGGGGAGAAGAGGAAGGAGTGATGATATGTTCCCTGATCAGGGGGTAGTGGTGCGGGAATCCAGGAGGGCTTCTGAAAAGAAGCGGGTTTTGATCTGGGTCTTGAAGGCAAAGTGGAATTTCAGCAGTTGAGTGTGGGGAGGGGAGAGAGCAGGTAGCCAAGTATGTCCATGAACAGGCTCAGAGGGATGTTGGGGGGCTCCCGGGAGGTTATGAAAGGTACCACTGACAGGTGGGTAGAGGCCAATCCTAGGGAGCCTTGGTGCCAGACAAGTGGGGAGCCACAGGAGGTTCTGGAGAGACACCCTCAGAAACCAGGTTAGGAAGATGGGTGGTGAGGAGCTGGCAGGAGGCAGGATGCTGGTTCCCTCCTGCAGCCACAGCCCCTATTTGCATTCCTAATTGGCCCTGAGAGGAGAGATTGGTTTTCCTCGCTGGCCCAGCTGGCTCTGGCAGATAAGTGGGACTCTATGCCCAGGGGCAGGTTTCGCAGAACGCCCTCCCAACAGACCTGGGCGCTCAGTCCTGTTGCTCCCATCCCCCTCACCACCCCAAAACACACACATACACACACTAGGTCCTCCCTGTTTTTCCAGCCTAGCTTGAGTGAATGGTCTCCCAGTTGGCCAGTCCTTATCCAGGTGATTAGGATTTCCTGATGACCACAGGCCTCACAAGAGCCCTTCCAGCTCCCTCACTCCTCCTCACTCTGCCCCCCTCTCCCACCACCTGTGTCCCTGCCTAAAAATCCTCCTCGGCGTCTGGCTGAGCCCAGGGCAGGCCTGTGATCTCTGCATCAGGTTGGGGTTGGGGGGGCTCCCAAGCCTCAGGCCATGAACCATGAGTCTGGGCAAGCCCTGGGGCCACCTGGCCTCAAACGCCTTGCCCCCTCCCTTGGGCAAACCCTGCTGAGCCTCAGGACCCCGGGCCATGGGGGGGGCATGGGGCTCCCCCAAGTCGCTGAGAACTCCCCTGTCTGGCGCCTTTCCTTCCTCCTCTGCTGGAAATACCAACTCCTCCAGCTCAGAGGCTCAGAGTCCTGCTGGGTCCATTCTGAGTGCCTCTATCCAGACGCGGGCTCTTACTCCTCTTTCCTGGTAGGACCAGCACTGATGTTAACTTCTCTGGAAAGACCTTGATGCTTCTAATCGGGCTTTCATAAAGATTATTCCTTCTGAAGTTCTTAATAGCCCTGCAGGTAGGCAGGGCAAGTGGTTGTGTTATTATTATTGCTCATTTTGCTGATGAGAAAACCGAGTATGGAGGAGGTTAGAGACGCATCCAGGATCTCACAGCTGTTTGAGTGTGAAATTTTGTGCTCACTTCCCACCCTGCCCTGAGGTCAGCTCTCAGTGACCCTCCTCCCAGACACAGATTGTTCAAACCGCTGGGTGACCAGAATCAGGATTGAGATGGCAGAGCTGGAAGCCTAAGGCCAGCAGCTTGCCCAACTCCCCCATTTATTGAGGCCCAGAACAATGAAGGGACTTGCTTAATGTCACACTACACTAGTGGCAGAGCCAGGTCTCAGGTCCCCTAACTCCCTGCCCAGAAACCTCCCACCACCGCATGCTGCCCCCTCTTGCCTCGGAGCATACTTCTGCATCTCCGTCCTTCCCCTAGATGTATGGGTGTGCCTGACATTTCTGGAATTTACTCCACACACATAATGAGGCCATTTTGAGAAGGCCTGCCTCAGGGGGAACCAGAGCGCTGTCTAGTGTCCCCATCCTGACCCCTGCCAACTCCTCCCGCCGTACACGCTGAGCTGCAAACAGATGAAGGGGTTCTATTGGCTGGGCTACCCTGCCCCCTGGCCCCGACACACCTTTCTGGCCTCAAGAATTGGAGGCGGAGTTTTGGGGTTTCAAAGCTGCGATGGAGGCTGCATGGGAACTGAGACGCAGCAGAGGGACGGCAGGCTGGTGCCACTTGGGTCAGCGTTCATGGAGGGAATCCAGGTGTCACCGCATCAACTGAACAGAATGGAGCCTGCCTGTCAACGGCGCGGGAGGGACTGTAGCTTTGGCAGTGGAATTGTGGTGACCCCCCGAGACAGTAGTTTAACTCGAGGACAGAAAAATTTCTCTCCCTCCGATACAAGGATGCCCCTGCCCAGAGAACCCTCTGGATGGAAGGCCACCCTTGTGCCCACACACCACAGGAAGCCTAACACTGGAGAACTTCCGAGCCCAGAGCCTGGGCCCCAGCCCCCAGCCCCCGGCCACTGAGAACTGAACAACAGAAAAGGAGCATGCTTGAAGGAAGGACCCAGAAGCAGCAGTAGGATGATATGGCACTAGAGGGAAAGTGTGGGGTACCACCCTCAGGAAGCTTCTAGAAACCCTCTGCCCAGGTGGGTTAGCTATTCACCTGTCCAGGAGCAGGGAAGAAACCAAGTGATCTTTCCCAGGTCATCCTGTTTCCCAGCCCCCTCTGCTTCCCGGACTCTCCTTGAAGAGTGCTGGAGACGGGCCTCTGGCCTCTCCTCTTTCCTCCACCTCCTTTCCTCCACCTCCTTTCCTCCGCCTCCTTTCCTCCAGAAGCCCTTCCTGCTCTCCGGGCCCAGCTCCGAGTGAGAAGAGGGACGTCCCTCTCTGGCCACGGGAGAAAGAGGGACCCTGATTGGAATTGGGGCAGCGACAGGGACAAGGCCTGGAGGAGGGGGGGTAGAAGTCGATCCTCGGCTGCCGCCCCACTCATCCCTCTGCCCCCCAAAGAATGTAATTAAGCAGCAGGCCTCTGCCAGGAGCCAAGCTTTCTGCCTTCCGTCTATAAATCACCTTCTGAATCATCTCTCAGCTCCTGGAGGAGCAACTTCTGCTCGGGCTGCTCCAGGCGGCCCCCGGGCCACTCCCCCCCAGAGCCTGGCTCCCCCACCCCTCCTCCGCTGGCCCAGCCCGAGGTGGCTCCAGGTCCCAGCTGGAAATGGCAGTGGCTGCAAGAGTCGTGCAAACTGTGGGGTGGGAGGAGGGTTAAGGGAGACTCCAGTGCCCTCTCTACCCTCCCCTCCCCTTCCTGGGCAGGCAAAGAGCTAAGCTGAGGTTAGCCTGGCCTAGCTCCCTCAAGTTAAGAAAAAAGCTACAGGCTCATGGTCACTAGTGCCAAGTATGGTGGGGCAAGCTGGCTCTGAAGATAAGGAGAAAACAGAGCGGAGTGGGGCCAATCTGGGCGGGCTCCTTGAAAGAGGCAGGTTTAGAACCAGGACTTAAAGGAGTCAAAGTAGCTTGCAGACAGGGGGTGCAAATACATTTATATAGTACTTCCTGTACACCAGGTATTATTCTAAGAGCTATACATGTATTCACTCATTTAATCTTCACAACCCTAGGAGGTAAAAGCAGTCACTATTCTCATTTTACAGGTGGGGAAACTGAGGCTCGGAGAAGTCAACTTGCCCTAGGTCACCCAGGTAGTGCTTGAAAAAGCCAGATGTGAAAGTGAGCCCCTGGCTCCAGAGGACCATGAGTACTGGGGGGAGTGAGGTTTAGAGGTGCGGGCAGGCTGGCTTGGCAGTAGTGGAGCAGCCAGCTTGGGGAGTGAGGTCAGACGGGGCTGCAGAAGGAAAGGGCTGGGCCGCCTGGAGCCCTGTGCTTCACAGCCGTGAATCCCGCTCCCAGCCCTGTGGACCCTGAGAGCAGCAGGGACCCCTCAGGGTGGTCAGGGAAAAGGAAGCCCAGGGGGAAGCAGGGACTTGAAGCACAGAGAAGGACAGGGACTCATCCTGGGTCACACAGCCAGGCGGTGGTAAACTCAGCACTCAGACACGGGGCTGCACTCAGCTCTGACCACGTCCTGGCAGGCGTGATAACACGAATGCAGAGCTGTAACATCAAGGGAGGCATACTGCCTCCTCCAATTAGAGGGGGGTAGAGAAGGTCTTTCCCTCCTTGGTGACTTTAGAATGATTCTGTGGCTCAGAGGAAGGGGGATCGAAAAGAAGACAGGTCCTCCTCAACCTCTGGGCTCACCACATCCTGAGGCCAGAAACTCTTCCTTTCCCCACTCTCCCTGGAAGGCTCTGTTAGCTGCATCCCCCTCTGAGAAGAGTCACCTCACCCGCCCCAGCCCCAGGCTCCTTGCCTCCTGCCCAGACCAAGAAGAGACCTTTCCGAAGTCCGGAGAAACCCCAGGGTCATAGCTCCCTCCTCCACCATGTGTTCTTATTCCCGTCCTCAATGCCACACCTGCCCAGCACCATTCTGGTTTGTGAGCAGCAGGTTCTGTAGGGAGCAGGAGGGCGGAGCCTTGCTTGGCTCCGTCTACTCTTTGGGGATTTCCACCTAGAGCCCTCTCTGTCTTCTTCAGTGACTGTGCGTGCACCCAAATGCCAGAGTGTGGGCGCTGGTAGGGTCTGGCTGGGTTGGCCACAGAGAGTGCTGCAGGGAGGGAGGAGAGAAGGTGCCCGCTAAAGGACTCGTCACCACAGTCCAGCTCCTGCCTCTTCTGACCTCCTCGATAAGGTCTTCCCACTGGGCAGACATCCCGGACCCGAGGCCCTCAGGATCCCTGGGGTTGGGGGGGATGCTCAGGGCCAGACTCCACCCATCACTCACATCTTGGCCCAGAGCTGTTGACAAAATGCTCTGAGATTCTGGGACAACTTTCCCCACAGCTGCCCCTTGCCCCATGCCTTCCCCACACACGTTAAGGCAGGTTCTTCCAAGAACATAACTCAGCTCCAGGCTCCTGGTATTATTGTATTCTTTGACCTGTTTGGGGTTTTTTTCTTTTTTTTTTTTTTAAGCAAAATGTGTTCCCATTAGAAGAATACACATAGATAGCCACCAGTTTTGCTCCCTTTGGACACCAAGCTCTGCCCACAGCTAGGGTGGGGTGAGCAGGAAGGCTGTTAACTCACTTCCAAGAGACCTGGATTAATTTGCCCGCCACATCCCCCCAGGGAAAGGCCTGCCCTAGAAGGGAGACCACCCGGTGAAAGCCTGGCCATCCGATCTGGTATCTGCCCATCTGTCTGTCTGTCTGTCTGTCTGTGGGATCAACAGCCTCCAGCCAGATCAGCTCCTCGCCAGCCCCAGCCCCAGCCAGCTGTAATTCCTGCCTGTTACAAGTGTTAACACCTGGCCCGGGGCCTTCCTCCCCCGCAGTCTCCAGGTGCCTCCCTGGGCCCAGCCCACTGACCCCCACGGGGTTTGACTGAACATGTTCACAAGCCTCTGAAAGGCGGCAGTGGGTGGGAGAGGCAGTGGGACATCTGACAGATGGAGAAACTGAGGCAGGGCTTAGGGCAGGCGCTCGAGTTGGGGAATGGGTCCCAGGATGGTGAAAAGAGAACTCAGATGTCTTATTTCCCCATTCACTGCCCTTGACTTTGGCAGAACATTTTCCCCCAAGCTGTGAGGCAGGGCAGCGGGTGATCCCTGCGTGGAAGGTGAGGAAACAGAGGCCCAGATGGGTGGTTCACGCAGAGGCGGGGCACGGGCCCCTTCCATTGGGGCCTCTGCCTCTGGAATGCAGCACGCACTAGGCTGGGCCCTAATAAGATAGCTCGTTTCTCCCTCACGAAGGAGAAGAAAGACAAGTTCCTCCACCAGGCGCTAACCGGGACTGACAAGAAGAATTATAGAACTTGGGCTGCTGCGGCAGCTTCCTGCCCCAGCTCCACCGCGGCCTGCTGCGAGGCCCTGCCGCGCGCGAGGCCCTGCAGCGCATCTCTTCCTTCCGTGAGCCCGTCTGACGCCCTTATGCTCTCCTCTACCTTCTCTCAGGGCTGGGGCCTGAGCCGTGCAGGCCGCTGGGGGCTGGGGGGCCTTCCTCGAGAGGTGACACGGACAGAAATCCTAGCTAAACGATTTCCCCTGTAAATCCCTCCGGGGGAATGTGTTAGCTGGGTGGGCCAAAGAGGGCAGGACGTGATGGGCTCAGACGCTAAAAGGACTGGAATCTGACTGCCCCAGGGGCAGAGTGGGGACAGGAATCTGAGGCTCTCACTCTACTGTCCCTGTCCCTGTCCCAGCCCTGGCTGGCTCTGAGAAGGTGACTCACCCTCCACTCCAGCTCTGAGACCAAAGGCAAACAGCCTCAGAGAGGAGGGCTGCTGACCAGTCCTCAGGCACACAGAACGAGCTTGTGGCAAAGAAGGCTCTGCACCCCGCCCCCCACACATTACTCAGCCCCGCATCCCAGGTCACCTGTGCCCCTGGTAGCTTCCTTGTTAGACTCTTGTCTCCTGCTGGACCATCCCTCCAGGACCACGGATGCCCACCAAGCACCCAAACTTGGGGTGTCATTCACACCCATGGATCATATGTCTGCAAACATATCTACAGCTACGGGCCCAACCATGGTCTCTGGCACTTGAGGATGGGGTCTCAGGCAGACACAGACACAGCCCTCACACTCACACCTAGCAGCACAATCAGGTCATGGCCGTGAGCACTGACATCCATGCACAAAGGCATCCGTGGGGCTTTCCCCTAACACTGTCATGAAGGCATGTGCACACACGCACGTACACACACACGCAACAATCACATGCCCAGTCATGAACAGTCATGCGGTGTCACAAGCAGACACAGGTGCTGACCTTTACACGGGCATGGATACTTCTAGACTTTCTCTGTCTCACACACACATACATGCACATCATAGAGTCAGCCACTTGCTGACACTTGTATGCAGACACAGCACACCCTGTCACGGGCCACAGATCCCCCAGGCACATCTTGCACGAGTTCACATCCATGGTTGCCCAGTTCCAGACACAGACACTCCTACACAGAGACATACTAGTGTATAGTTGCCACCTCTTCGGGGCAGAGACCTACAACACACACACACTCAGGTCTCTCCTCTGCTAAAACAAAGCAGCATCCCTGTCCCCCAGAACCCTAAACAAGCCATGTGTCCAGTGTTACATTAGGACGAATATCCTGGCTTCCCAGGTTTTTCCAACATCTTCCAATTGAGTGGTCCCTAGCTAGATGCTCCCCGGGGCACCAGTACACGCCGGACCCCACCAGCACCCCCCGCCGCCAGCACCCCTCGCCGCCAGCAGTGCCCTGGGAAGTGCCCTCCTCCACTTCACAGCATAGGGGAACCTAGTCTCTCTTCCCCCATCCCTGCAGCCTGTGGGTCTCCAAGCCCTCTCTTCCTACCCTCCCCTGCCAGGTCGCTGTGAAGGCAAAGAACAGTGTGGCCTTGGCCAGGGGATGGGAAGAGGGTCGGCAAAGGCCCATGAGGCAGGACGAGCTTCTGCAGTGGCCTTCTCCCCACCTGGCAGAGCCCCCAACCCAGAATCTCTGGCTGCCCCGGCACCCCATGGACTGTCTTTATGCACAAGAGGCCTCAGGCCAGCCCAACACCATGGGAAGGGTGGGCTGGGCAGAAGAATGGCTTCCCCTTGGGTATCTGTCCTGGGAGCAACTCTCAGCACCCTCTAAACAGAGACCCTTGGCCATGCCCAGCTCCTGCCCCCATCTCAGTCCCCAAACACCCAGACACAAACACTGCCACCCCCAAACAACTGGAGGCAGACTCAGGGTGTGGCCCCCGAATCTTAACGGCTCTGTTCCCCCTACCCCGGGTGGGGAGGGAGTGGCAAGGCAGGGAAAGTGGAGGCACACAGGTGGCACCGCACCCTGGCGGCCCTCCCCTTGGACTTTCACCCCAGGAGCCAAAGCCCCTCTTACTCACAGATCCCAAATTCTTCCTCCTCACCTCCCACCCCCGGGCTGAGGCTCTCCTCCGTCCAGGGGGGAAGATTCTTTAATTAAAGTTTTCCGGAATGCAGGGGGCTGGAGACCGAGGAGAGGCGGGGTGTAATTTAGAGAACTGGTTTCAGTGTGTCTTTCCCCTCTGGCCTCCGGGACCTGCCCCGGGG
>NC_060277.1:98377976-98468602 GCF_021613505.1 Equus quagga | reverse complement strand
ACACGCATACCCGCCCAAACACCGTGCCTGGTTTCCCAGCCTTATTTACCAAAAATGTCTTTTGTATCCGCATTTCTCGGGGACAGAATTCTCCTCTCCCTCTCTCCTTTCTCCTTGGTCCTCGGTTTTCCAAAAGGAACGAATATGGCATGGAGAATTGGGGTTTTGGTCAAAGAACAAACCCACCCCCTCCCAAACAACTACATTTTCAAGGAGCCCCCCTTGTGCCTGGATGGACAAGCAAGAAATGAATAAAATCCGAATTCAATGGCATCTCAGATCAGCAAATACCATATTCACTTCTGAGCCTCAAGATTAATCTAGAGCAGAGTGGGGAGAATCTGACGAAATCCCCCCTCACTCCTCTGCCCCGGGGATCCCTGAAGCCGTTGGGGTCTGAAATAGGAAGGCAAATGGGGTTATTGTGGGGAAATCTCTTGATGGAGGCGCCTGCGGAGGTGGGGGCAGCAACGAAGGAAAAGGATGATTTTGCCCATGAAGACCCCAAAATGGAGAAGAGGAGTGGCTGGGCCCCAGGGACAGCGCTGGGTTTCTAGAAACCCAACTGCAAGCAAATGGAGGGTCTCCGGGGGCCCCCAGATTGGGACGGGTGGAGGGTTAGGATCTGAGAATAAGAGACCTCCTGAGACGGGGAAAGTCGTCCAGGCTCTGCAGCGAGCAGCAGAGAAAATGGTGATTATCAGAGAAGCCAGGAGTTGGATTCTGAAGGCGACACCAGCAGAAAATCCAGGAGAGGTGGGCGGGTGGGGGGCTGGAGGGAGGCAGGGAGAAAGGAGCCCCAGCTCTGCCGCAGCCCACCCCCAGCCGGCGCCCCCACCTCCCCGGGACGCGGCGGAGAAATCGGGCCGCGGGCAGACAAGAGGCGAGTCTTACCACCAAATTGGGTAGCCGGCGAGGACCCTGGTGCCACAGAGCAGGAGGCCGAGGAGCAGCCCGAGCAGGTGGGGCTCCATTAGAAGCGGCGCCGAGGAGGAAGTTTGCCCGCGACCATGAAGAGGGGGAGCGACGCCCCCAATAGTTGGAACAAAGTCCACTTGAGATTGGAAATGACTTTCGGGCTTGTCAGAAGCGCACCTCCACCCGCAGCCGCCCCCCTCCGGAGCCCAGCGCGGAGCAGCCGGGTTTGAGGATGTCAGCGAGCAGCCAATCAGCGCCCGCGGCCTAAGGTAAGAGATGAGTCTGTAGTTCAGCCTGTCAATCACGCGCCCCTCCCGCCCAGCCCACGAGTTGGGCTCGGGGAAGGGCATCGCCCAGCAAACTTGGGCAAAGCCCGCGCCCCAGACACAGTGGGAACTTGGGGGGACACGGCACATTGGACCCTCTGCTGGCCCAGGACCCCCGCGGCCCCCCGCCAGCCAGGTTTAGGGAGCTGAGGCTTTGACCCGGGCGTTCACGTGGTGCCGGGTCGGCTTGGGCATTGATGGGTGGCTCCTTTTCTCTCAGGGGACCGTGACCCCTTGGGACTTGGGCCGTGAGGAATCGAGAGTGGAAAGCACAGGGATGTTTCCAGAAGCCTCGCTCGGGCAGGACAGGATCCGAGGGTCTCGGAGGGGGTTGGGAAATACAACCCCTCCCAGCCTCCAGCCTCCCGAGCCCGCGAGCCGGGCGGCCACTCGACCCGGGTGCAGGAGCCGCTTCCCGGGTGTTGGAGAGGCGTGCAGAAGGGTCTGCGGAGGCTCGAAGGTCTGGCTGCGGGCGGCGCCGGGGGCACAGAGCCGAGTGTCATTTGAGTCTTTTGTCAGGGATCAGATCGGTATCGGGACCTCCTGCTGCCTTTGCATTTCCTGCAACTGACACCAGCGGCCAGTTGCATTTCCTGCTCGCAGAGCCGGGTCACTTTCTCCTTCTCGAGGGGTTCAGGCCCTGCCTCCAGCTAGGGTCAGAAGCACAACCCGCACTCCCACTTGGATCTTGTGAATGAACCGTTTGGGGCAAGTGAAACGCAGCAACCACAGCAGAGAGGAGCTGGGGTCCTGGAATACCAGCTGCCTCCTGCCCACCTCTCCAGCCGAAGGCCCTGGGCTCCAGCCTGGGGTTCGGTAATAACATCCCCTTTCCCTGTGTGGACACCAAATGCATCCAAACACCCCACCCCTCCCCATAGGGAAACAGTCCTTCCAAGTCCCCCGCAGGTTCTTTCTGTCCTCTCCTTCTTCAAAGTCAAGGAATTATGTCTCAGCCCTGAGGGATGCTGAGCTTGAGGCTAGATCTTGGGGGACTTGCCTCCTGTCACCTGGGCAGCCTGCCCCCAAACTGCCCTCCCAGGCTACTCGAGGCCCCCAGAGGCACCCCGGGACCCTGGAGCATCCCTGAGCCTGGGGCAAAGAAAGCAAGGCCAGTGCGGGGGGCCGAGGGCAGCTGCTCCGGGAGTTGCAGCAGAAGGGGGAGCGAGTCAGTCGACCCCACGTCCTGCTGAGGTCTGGAATGGCGTGGGGGCTGAGGGGCACAGCTGGAGGAGTCCACACCAGGGGCCAGATGTTTCTGGCTTTTGATCTGGGCCGCCCGTGCCCACGGCTCGTACCCACTGCCCCTGCCGGTCCCGAGAGCTCTCTCCGAACACGGCTGCTGCAGGCACGGGGAGCTTGGGGAACTGGCCCTGGGGCACTAAGGGTCGGGAGAGCCGCCTGGGCTTGTCACAGGCTTCTGCTGCGTTCCTAGCCTGGTGCTCGGCTGGAGGGGGTGGGGGTGGGGGATGAGAGAGAAGAGGGAAGGGAAGGGGAGAAAGGGAGAGACTGAGTGGAGAAGGGAGAGAGAGAGGGACTGACTGAGAGACAGAGACAAACGCAGACAGAGAAGAGGGAGGGGAGGCTATCGGAGGGAGCCCGAGGAGAAAGAAGCGGGGAAGGATAAGGGGAAAGGCTGAGACGGCGAAGGATGAGCACGGCGGAGAAAAAGCCCTAACCTGCCCAGGAACAGTGGGTGGGGTGGACACTGAGGAGATGGGGACCCTTAGAGATGCCCTTGTGGCAGGCTGATTCTGGGGTGCCTTGTTTCTGATTCATCTGGAAAGGAGTTGCAGTGGGTTTGCCATTGTCTCTGACTTCAGATCCCCAGGGCCCTGGCTCTAGAGGCCGAGAGCCCTCACGCCCTGCTAGGTCCTACCTGGAGTTCTGCCTTACCCAATGGGAGCTCTCAAATGGTTTTCTGATCAGAGGTGCTTGCTGGAGCTCAAATCCTCTCTGACAGTTTGAGGGGCTCCAGAGCCCCATAATCGTCTTTCTGAGAGCTGAGGAGGGCTAACTTTCCCTGGCCACCGAAACACCACTGTGGATTCAGTGTGGCTGGGAGGCAAGGCTGGACTAGATGACCTCTTGGCGTCATTTCTGGGCCCCAAGATTCCACAAGTGCCAGCCCTGGGAGGTGGGGGCCAAAGACCCCTGAAGCTGAGGGTTGGGTGGGGGTTGGCTGAGACATGGCCAGCCAGGGCCTTGGGGGGTGTAGGAAAGACTGGCTATTCCCCAAAGGGGCGTGTGTATCCAGATGCCTCCTCCAGGTAGCCTGGGAGCATCGGGAGACCCAGGTCTCGAGCACTGGCAGGGGATGGAAGAGAGTCTGGGAAACAAGTGGGTGGGAGGGTGGAATTCTGGACTTTTGCTGGCCGCACAGCCTGGAGAAGCAAAGGAGGAGAGGACTGGAGGTGCCGTGTGGGAACCTGCTAGTGGCCCAGCATGGCGCCCGGGAGAATGGAAGCAAGTGTGGGGATTTCCCCCCACTTGAAAGCTTCCCAGAGGAGGGGATTCCTGAGCCCTTTCCCCTCCCCTGCCAGGTGTCCTTCCTTCAACACAGGCTTAATTTCCTTCCTCCTGCCCGCCCAGCGCTGCCGGTGGGAACACAGGAATGGTCCCAGCCCACGAGGAGGAGGGCGCCCAGCGCCACGTGTCGCAAACGGAAACACCCTCTCTCTAATAGGCACCCTGAACCGAAGAGTGGGTTGCGCTCAATGGGAAAAGGGTTAATTCACTCCAAGGCCAGCCAGGGTGGGTCAGGTGGAGGCGTCCGTGCGGTGGACCCCCGAGGCCTTCGCCCTGAATGGGAGGGCGGCCTCTTGAAAGAGGGCGAAGGCGGCAGCGAGGGCCAGGGGCGTGGGGGCTGAGGGCTGGCAAGTGGGAAACACTTTCTGCTGCGTGTGTGAATATTGGGGACCTCAGACCTGCCGCGGGACTGCGCATCTCCATCCCACCCCCACCTCTCTAGCTGCCACGAGGTTCCTTTGATGTGCGCTCCCCCGGGGCACGCAGTCTGCCGCTGTGTATTCAGCGCCGCTGGACCCGGCCCCCTGCGGAGGCACCGCCGAGACAAAGAACCGGCGGCCAGGCCCCCGCCCGCCCGCAGGGGGCTACCCGTCTGTCGCGGGGAGGGCGGAGGAAATCTCCGATCCAACCTTGTGCGATTCAGTTTTGCTTGGAATATGCCCGAAGGCTCCTGGGGCCCAGGAGACGGGCGCGCCGACCAGCCCTGGGAGAACGAATGGGGAGAGAAAGCTGCAGCAGGTGGGGACGCAGTCGGCGCGCACTTCCAGAGGCCAAAACCTAGGGGGTTTACACCAGGAGCGGCACCAAGGGGGTGCGTGGGGCTCCACGCTCTCTGACCTGGGGAGAGGGGCTGGTAGCTTTCGCCTAAGAACTACAGGAGCGGGTTGTAAGTAAGCTCCTTGGAGGCCACTAGAAGTCTGGCCAATCAGAGAGGGCAACCTGGAGGCAGGCGGGCCAAAGCGTGGGTGGTGGACGCAGATATTAATCGAACAAGCTTTCTTTAAACTGCCCAGCATGGAGGCAGCATCCTGGAAATGCTGAAGCTGCACGGGGTAAGCGCACGGTGAGCAACGAAAGTCAACGCAGCAGTAAGGCGCGCCGGAGCCTGCCTGCCTCTCCTCGCCCGGCCCCGGCGCGCCCCCTGTCGGCGGTGCTGATAACAAGGCGGGAAGTCCGCAGGCGAGGAAGGGGGCCCCGCCCGCCCCGCACCCGCAGCCGCGGGCCGGGACCCAGAGCCTTTGTTAGTGAGCAGCCCGGATCTTTGGGGATCCCGGATAAGTAGGCATCCTCGTGAGTGAATGTCCTTAATCTACTTCGCAATCCCCGAGCTTAGCTGGGGATAAGGTGTGCGTGGCTTCGGGTTCCCCTCTCCTCCCCACCCAGGTGGCTCCCGGGAGAGATCCGGCGCGCCCCCGGTGCAGGACGCGAGGTGATGTGAGGTCCCGGGCTCGCGCTTCTGGACACCGCCAGGGGGGACCCTACGGCTGCCTCAGCCCTGTGTCCAGATCTGGGGGGCTGCAAATGGCAGGGTGATGTCACCGCGTCCTTCGTGTCCTGGCCCACTTGTACCCCAACATCACGGGTGCCACCTGTGGGAACGTGAGGATTTTCCCTGTCGCAGTGGTTCCTCTTGTTTTAGTCATCTCCAGTTCCCAAAGGGCATTTTGGAAAGTAATTTGGGGTCAAAGTCCTTTAGAAGGGAGGGAGGGAGCAAGGGAAGGGATGGGAGGGCACCCCTGGCCAGCTGCCTGCTCCCTGGAGCCCCCTCTATTCTGTATGAGGTGGAGAGAATACTTTATATCTCATAGGGAGTTGTCAGCGTTAAATGAGAACTGTGCTGACAGGATGCCAGACCACGGATGGCGAATAATAAATATTGGGTTTCTTTCTTCTCTTAGGGGCTGAGGGACAAGCTTCTCTGGGGTTGTTCTTTCTCCACCAGTCAGCCTCAGCTAAGAAGTTCCTCCTCAGGTGCCCAGGAGCCTCCTCCAGGAGAATTTATCCAGGAAAATCTTGTCCAACATCCCAACTTGGGACCCACCTCAAAATCTCCTCTTCAGAGAGCTCCCCACCCCGCCCCGCCCCCGCCCTGTACCGCTAGCTTCTCCCCTTCCCTGTCCTTCTGGGCCCTTATTTTGCTTTCTTTTTCTGCATAGCCCTTAACACTGATATTTCATATCAATTCTAAGTTGCTCACTTAATGTTGTCTATTTCCTACTCTAAAACCTAAACTCCGTGGGGCTGCCGAAGCCCCAGGGCCCAGAACAGGCTTTGTCGCGCAGAAGGCCATACCAGCACTGGTGATGTCTGGCTGAGGGAGGGAAGAGGCAGGAGCTGAGGCCTCAGATGAGAGGACTGCTGTCTCATGTCTGGGTTCCTCGTGGCCTTTTGGGGTCCTAATTGTCCCCATCTTGAGTAGATCTTGGCCCCGAGAGCTCCCTGCCCATCCTGACTTTTGACCCCCGCTTCCCTCTCAGATGGACCCACACAGCCCCAAGTCCGGTGAGATCGGGGGTTGGCAGCCTGTCAGGGAGCTGCCACAGCACAGGGCACCTGGGGCTCAGCAGGCCTCGGTCCTGCCCTTCTCCATGCTGCATGGCCCCTCTGCCCCTCTCCCTGGCCGGCGAGGCCTTGGGGCTCTAACCCAAGGTCAGTTCCTGGCCGGGGAAGTATAGCCAGACGTCTGCGTAGCTGTCTGTGTGTGGCTGACGCGGTTTCTCTTGTCTTGGTCTGGCCTGTTGCTCCCGGGTTTTCCTTCCCCTCCAGGCAGGGGACAGGAGGGGAGCCTCAGATGCAGCCCAAGAGCCATCCCAAGTTTCTTCTGTGTCCAACCTCAGCCAAGCTGAGCAGCCCCCCCCAACCCCCCGGCTTCACCTGGGCTCCAAGGGCAGGAAAGTGGTCCTGTTTTTCCCATCACCCACAAACGTGGACTTGGTGTCTGCTCTGCGCAAAGCCGGGGCTGAGCTCTAGGGAGCAACAGTCCATCCTCAAGGAGCCTGCCTTCCTGGTTAATAACCCCCGCACACACTCTGCTGCTGCACACAGTAGGTGTTCTATGCGAGTAGGAGATGGTTCATTCATTCAACATGTCTTCATTGAGCACAGGGTGAGCACTGGGGACCAAAATCCATTCAGGTTTTGGCCTTGTCGTCTGCTAGAGAGACAGTCACCCATCAGATGATCAAATAAACATTTCCTTAAAAACCAAGATAAGAGCTGTGAAGGTCCTTTCCACCTCGGGTTCTTGGGGGAAAACTTTTGTGGGGACAAATTAGGGAGATGGGAGAAAAGAAGCCTAATATTATCCTTGGAGATGGTGCAGAAATTTCCAGTCAAAGCCTGGTTTGCATCCTCCAGAGTTCTGCCAGCTAATTGTTTTCCCACAGAGCAGTGCAGCCGGCCGCAGACAATGTTGGAACCTCAGGATGGGCCCAGCCATTGGCCCTGGGTCCTGGGAGCCTAGACATGTGGATGGGGGCCCAGTGGGCTGGCAATGGAGTCAGAGCTGCCTCACCTGCAGGGGCCCAGGAGCTGGTGGAGATGGCTGCACAGGTGTAGGCAGGTCCTTGGGGGGACCAGGGGCACCTGTCTGGCATTGCCCTACCCCCAGCAGAGCCCTCTTCTTTGTTCCTTCACCTTGGCTTCCAGGTAAGGCCTGAATGGGGTTTCCTATGTTTGCCTAGGGAGACCCTCTGTCTGAGTGCTTGTCTTAGAGCCCAGATCTCGTGCCACCAGCACAACCCCAGTGAATCCCAGCTCTGCCTCTTACTGTGTGACACTGGGCACATTGCCTACCCTCTCTGAGTCGTTTCCTCACCTGCAAAATGGGTATAGTAACACCTGCCTCAAAGGGCTGCTGCCTGTCTAGTGGAATGATTTCTGCGGCGTCTGGAATGGCATCTGGGACGAGCCACGTGATCCGTAAGTGCCCCTTCCATTCCTTTATGGCAGTCAGCTGCTCTTTCTCCAGCGTCTTGGAGGCGAAGTCTTCTGTTTTGGTTGTAGTGTAGCTCACATTGCCGGGGGCCCCTTCCTCCAGGGTCCCAGAGGCCCCCAGTTTGTTCAGGTATCTACCCCTCCCTCACCTGGCTCAGAGATAAATCCCGATTGGTCTAAGCTGATCATGGGAACCCATTTCCCCTGCCAGGGATCAGTTTAAGCATAGGCATGTGACCCAGTTAGGCCAATGGGACATGAAGGGGGTCTGCTGGAGGGTGCAAAAACTTTCTGGAAAAAGCCTTTTTGGGTTCTTAAAATGAGACTAAAACATGTTCCTTTTTCTGCTTTTGGACATTATTGTGTCTGAGTGCGATGCCTGCAGCTGCAGCAGCCGTCCTATGACCGTGAGAGAAGCTACCTGAGGACGAGGCTGGCTAGTGGAGAAAGAACAGAGCAAAGAGAGAGAAAGAAGCTGGGTCCCTGGCACCGCTGCTGAGTCATTAGCTGACCCCGGGGGAGTCCTGCCTCGGAACTTCTTGTTATGTGAAATAATACATTTTCCTTTTCGTTTGGGCTACTTCAGGCTCTTACTTGCAGCCAAAGTCCTAACCAATGTCTGTGTCTGCCTGCCCATCGTGTCTGGCACAGGGCGGTTAGATTAAGAGTTGCTAACTGACTTACGAGTCAAGTTGCTTTAGTGTGAGGGCTGGTTGGCTGCTTTTTCTTGGTTTGTGGGTTCGGTCTGGGTGGAGAAGAGGCTGCAGCTGGAGCACGGAGCTGGGAGACCCACTCTGAGGCAGCTTGTGGAGAGAAGGAAGCAACAAAGGGAGGGTGTGGAGTTGACGTGGGGCTTAAAATTAATCCAGAGGGTGATTCCATCTGGTACTGCCTTTTCCTTTTCCTTGAGAAACTGCAGCTCGACTGCTAATGGGTTCAGGGTGTCTTTTAGGGCGATGAAATGTTTTGGAATTAGATAGTGGGGATGGTTGCATAACTTTCTGAACATACTAAAAATCACTGAATGGTACTCTTTTAAATGGTGAGTTTTATGGTGTGTGAATTACATCTCCATCTGAAAAAAGCAGGCTGCAGCTCATCCGGCTTCCTTCCACACTCTCTCCTCCACCTGTGACCTCAGCCCTCCCCTCCCGGCCTCCTCTGGGCCTCCTCGGGCTCCCCAAGCGTGGGGAGAAAGGCCCCTCCCGCACGTCCACACAGCACTTCTGGGGTCGCTGCTCCCAGGAGCTGGTGGAAGGCTTGTCTGGGGACAGGGGGCGGGCCTCTGCGCATCAGCCTCACCCTCTGGCCTGAGGGCCAGGGTCTCCCACTGTCTGCCTCCCTGGCCAGAGAGCCTCAGGTTGGGAGGAGGGAGTCAGAATAGAACTGTGGAGGAGGCCTGGGCTCTGTGACCAGACAGAGCCATTTCAAGTCCTGTCTCCACTGCTTAGTGGTGACTTTGGGCAAGTTATTTAGATCCCCGTGTGCCTGTTTCCTTACCTGGCAAATGGGTTTAGTAATTCCACAGCTCACAGGGTCAAACGGCATAACATCCCCGAAGAGCTTGGGACATATAGACAACAAATGCTGGCGCCCTAAGACTTATTAACTTGTGACCAAACAAATGGCAAAATCTCGACCGGGCAGACTGTCCAACAGTTGAAGGCCAATGGTGATAACAACGATGTCTCAGCTCTCTGGCTTCACGGGGCCCAGAAGGCGTCCTGCCCCTCCTCCTCACCCACCCCTACCTTAACCCTCCCCACACCCCCTCTGCCTTTCGTTCTGCACATGGGGAGCGGGTACTAAGATGAGAAATCATTTTCTGAATCCCAAATCAGAGAACATGGCATAACCAAAATATTTTTCTTTTACTTTCTTTTCTCATATTTTATTTTTCCTGCTCCAGAACTTAAGAAAGTCTGAAATATAATTTGGCCAAAGGTTGGAATTTGGAGAGCATTTCCATGACGAATAGTAATGCTTCTCAGAGGCTGGAGAGGACCATGGATGCCCCATGAGATGAAGCGTGGTGTCAAGTAACTTTGAAACACAGTGAGAAAGCTGCTTTATTCATATTCCCTATTCTGCTCTCCTCCACTCCTTCTGAGTGTTGTCAGGGAGAAGGTCTTTTTGGGGTTAATACAACACTTAAAAGGTCTCTTTTTAATAAAGAGAGAAGGTCCCACATTCCGAACCTTTGGGTGGGGGCATCCATATCCAGTTAGGATGAAATCACACTGTTGAAAATCATGGTAATCTAAAGTCTCCTTTTTAATTGAAGTTATTAAGAACAAAGCAAATCAATTTAAAGAAAAGTGCTAAGAAAATAGCAGAACAGGTGGCATGCAGCTATGGCATGAAGGCGGCATAGAAATGCCTGGAGTCTGGAAACCTCAGGATGGCGGGGACAGCTGAGCAGGAACTTGCAGTCAGGGTGCCCACAGGTGCCAGCCTGCGTGCTTGGGGCGTCTTCGTGGTGGCCTGCGCCTGCGGTTGGCTGGGGCCCGGGGGTGAGCAAGGCTGGAACTAGGAAAACTGGAGGGCACCGGAGTGGGCTCTGGAAGCCGCCCTGGCCACGAGCTGAGAACCAGCCCAGAGTCATCCCTGCCATGAGTGTCTGACAGGAGACTTGGGCCACCCATCCAGCCTTATGAATGTCGGTCGGATGACAGGGCTGCCTGGCACCAGGCCTCTGTGACCCAGATATTCATGGTGGCAGTAGGGGAGGGCGGAGAAGGAAGCTTAACTGCCTCCCAGTTGTCCACAGGGGCTGGGCAAGGTCTTGTGTCACCCATCCAGTCCAGGCCTGATGGAGGCTGTGTGTGTGTGTGGAAGGGGAGGGCCTTAGGTGGCCTGGTCATGTTCAGACACCCCTTGGGCACTATGCTAGAGGTAGGCAGGTCAGGGCTCAGAAGGTGCATCGGCCTAAGAGAGGCACCTGTTTCCCTCCAGTAGGGATTATAAAGAGCCACAGAGAAGGGAGACCAGAAACCAAGGTTCCAGCCCCAGCTTTCCCCTGACTGGCTGTGTGTCCCTGGGCAAGGCACTTACCCTCTCTGGGTCTCAGCATCTCTCTAGACTGAAGTGGCCGAGTAAGGAGTCCTTCATTTCCTCACTCACGGATTGGATGGTCTGCCTCCCCGTGATCCCTGTGGCCCACCACCCTTTGTGTTCCTGCCTCTGTCGGGGCAGACCAGGACACTGGGCCAGAGCTGGCTGCAGCCCTTTGGCTGGGGCTGTCTCAGCCTTCAGCAGACGCTTGTCCTTCTAGGTGAGGGGTTGTTTGTGCCTGTGAGGGCTGAGTAGGGCTGGGCGGTGCCCAGTGGCACTACTGGTACTAACAGAAGAGACTGGGGCCTAAAGGGGAAGGAGGAAAGGAGAGAAGGAAGAGGTGCCCGGGCTGGGGGCGGTTCCAGTGGCTGCCCCTCGTGAGTGTGCTGAAGGTTGCCAAATTGAGTTTAAGCCTTGGTTCCAGAACACAAAGCCTCTCTCTGGGGGCTTGACCCCTCAGCGCCCCCACCCCCAGGGCCCGCTGGCTGAGCTGCCCCAGGCGAACTGGCCCCAGAAGGGCCTGGTTGTTGGCTGCGAAGTGGCTGGGAGGGAAGTTTTAATGACACACAACACAAGACACAGGGGGGAAAAGAGAGAGGGGGGTGGTGGAGGAGAGAAGGGAGGTGAGTGGGGGAGAAAGAAAGACCTCCTGCCAGGCCTGTTGCCAGGAGACGGCTAGGCAGCCAGAATCAGCCCTGCTCTTTTCACAGTTGCCTTTAAGCACCGAGAGAAAGCCCTGGCCATAAAGGGGGACATGTGTTGCTGGGTGTGTAAGGCTAGCCTCTGCAGTTAGGGGAGCCCCCGGCCCCCGCCCCTGCCGCTGCCCGGAGAGAGCCCCTCTCGCCCCTAGCCCTGGCCCCGCTCCTGGGGGTTACGGATGAACGAGATTGGGCTACAGAGCAACGGAAAAGGACTCGGGAAAGGCGGTGGCCCTGGCCACCAAAATGCCACAGCCACCTCTGGGGCAAAACTCACCAGCTGGGCGTCCAGGAAGCCAGCCGAGGTCCACAGGGGTGGGGGGGCCAGGGGCTCAACGTGGCGTGTCCATGGCAAAGTGTTCTGTTGGCTCAGGGTGGGCCATTGGCACCTGGGGGTGTCTAGGTGTCTAGGAATCTTCAACAGGGGGCTTAGAAGGGTGGGCTGGGGAGCTGACAAATTCCCCAACCTGCTCTCTGGCCTCCCGGTCCTTGTCACAGATCCCACAATAAAAACAGGCTGCTCCAGGCTGTGCCTTGCACTTGGGGACTGTGTCCTTGCAGCCCAGTGGGTGACGGCATCTGTATCCATGAGGCCACCGCACAACCACGAGAGTAATAGAGGCCCAGGGCTGTTGACAACACCAAGACTCAAGCGTTCCAGGCCCCGGCTGTCAGTTGAGAGACGACACCGCGGGCGTCGTGCCAGTGTGCTCAGTAGAGGGGCTGTCATAAGCCAGCCCGCAGCCTCCTCTGCTCTGTGTGCACAGAAGCAGGGTGCATTCTGTCTGACTCGGGGTGTCGCTCCCTGGGGAAGGGCTTCTGCAGCACCGTGTTCCTACGCCCCGCTGAGAACAGGCTGCAGTTTCTGATGCTCCAGGTAGCAGCCGAATTGGAGAAAGAGCCATTTCTCCTGGTCCTCTGGCGACACGAAGGCCTGAGGTCTAGTCCTGGGAGCATTCCCGGCCCCCTTCAAAGCCTCAGTGTTCCTGTCAGGAAGAAACCACGGCCAGCCCACCCTGGCTTCCCAGCTGGTTGTCAGACTGCTGTTTGAACTTCAGGGGCTCTGCTGGAGGCTCAAACCCCTGCTTCCCACTCAGGGCCGTGGGCAGCTCCGCTTCCCATGCTGTCCCACAGGACTGCCCCGTGGGGTGAAAGAGGGAGCAGATGTGAAATGGTGCAGTGGAGGCCAGTTCCGGCCAAAATGGAGAAATCATCACATCTTCCAAGAAGTCTCTTGCTCTGTGTGTGTGCGCGCATTGAGATGTTTTCCACATGAGCTGGCATCCTGGAAGTCAGGACTTCTGACGGAAGGAAGGAAGGAGTAGGGGGAATCGCCCACTGGGAACTGCCTGTCGGGGGCTCCTATTGGGGAGCTTACTTTTCCTCTGGTTTCCTTTGCATCTTTATTTATTTATTAATTTTTTTGAGGAAGATCAGCCCTGAGCTAACATCTGCTGCCAATACTCCCCTTTTTGCTGAGGAAGACTGGCCCTGAGCTAACATCCGTGCCCATCTTCCCCTACTTTATACGTGGGATACCTACCACAACATGGCTTGACAAGCGGTGCCATGTCCGCACCTGGGATGCAAACCGATGAACCCCGGGCCACCAAAGCTGAACGTGAGAACTTAACTGCTGCGCCACCGGGCCGGCCCCTTCCTTTGCATCTTGTTCCTGCTGAAGTCCTCAAGTCTCTGCTGTCCCCGTCTGGGGCCAGGCCCCACCCCAGGTGTCAAGACTTGCTTCCTGAAGGGCCCAATCTGCATGAGGTGCTAACCAAAAGGGCAAATTTGCCAACTCTCAGAGTGGGGGATGATGTGGGGGTGGGGTGGGAGGACTGGTATCCTGGGCAGTGGCAGGAGGGGGTGGTGACTGGTTCTGATTGCTGGAGGGCCTCTGGGGGAGGGCCAACAGGGATGTGTCAGGGGGTGAGAGATGGGCCATCAGGAGGTGCAGGGGGGGCAGCTGGGAAGTTCTGCCAGGCCCTCCCAGGTCTGATGGCTGCACAACAGGAGGCGTTGAGCACCTTTTGTGGAAAAGCCCATCTCCCTGGCTTGTCACTGACTCTTCATCCCAAGAAAGTCCAAGGGCTCAAGGAAGCAAACACAGCTGGCGGGCTGGGCCCGGTTCTTAAGGCTGGGCACAGTTCAATCCTCCCCCTGCCTCCTCCCCACCTTGGCCCCATCCCAATGACCCAATTTTCACCTGGAAGAAAGGTCTCTCTCTCCCCTTTCACACCTCGGCATCCTGTTATTCCCTCATATCCCCTGTCAGCTCCTCCCAAGATCCCCCCGCCTCCTTAGTCTGTGGCTCCTGCTTCTCTGGCTTATGGGGGCGAGTCGCTGGAAGCCCACCCGGACTCCAGAAGCACCCCCCAAAGGCGTTGATGAACTCACCTGTCAGCATTCCTCCCCTGGACGGTACTGAACCCCCTGGGTTGGCCCCTCATCTCCCTCGTTCTTCATGTGAGGCAAGGCCGTGAGTTCATCTCTTGGGTCCACACTCACCTCCTCCAGGAAGCCTCCCTGACTTACAGCTCCTTTTGTGTCTTCTGGTTCCTCATCAGAGTAGGGATTCCTGACCCTGAGTAGCCTTCAGTGGTCACCAAGATTTGTCCCCAAGACTCAGGGCTGGTGGTGAGGTAGGTGGAGGGAGAGTTAGGGGACACTCTCCTAATGCAATGGAAGAAGAGACCTGGCTGGGTTGGAGGTCTCCCCCGCCCCCTCCTTCTTCACTCTCCACCCTCTGCAACCCCTGCCTAGCCCCTTGACCGTGAGTTTGAACCTTCCCTGAACCACAGCCCCTCCCTAAAGTGGTCCTGGGAGAGTGTGAAGCAGAGATAGGACTCTTCTCTCTGGGCCAGGACCCTCCCTGTGGGGCTCCTTAGAGGTGAGGTCCCACCTCCAGGAGCCCCCCAGCCTCAAAGGTGTTGTCTACACAGGCCCAGAAGAGGGGCCTATGAGGATGGTCAGGGTCACAGTGACACCTGCTGGGGCCTCTGGGAACAGCAGCTGGAGAGCCGCTGGTGTGAGCGTTGGGGGGAAGGTAAGGGCAATTAATAACACCTCACCACACACCTGGAAATCTGCCTCAGCTGTGAAACTCTCATCCCCTTTCCAGGAAGAAGCACAAGGAGGTGCAGAGGGATCGGGGCCATTGGAATTCCAACGGGGGCTCCCAGGGAAAGCCAGGGCCCCGGGGATGTGAGCCGCATTCCTCAGCACTGGTGGTTTTTGAACTTCATCCACAGAGTCTGGTTTCTAGGGATGTACCAGAAAGAAGTCTGAAATTGTTCTTTGAATTTCTATGTGAAATGGAATTAGAAGGGCAAAGAACAAGTACACCCTCTGTGTATCTTTGTGTTATATTGCATTGATAAGAGGAAGAAAGGTTTGTAACACTGCAAATGTCAAGGATTGAAAACAGTCCGGGTGATCATAGTAACGTTAATTCTGAACAAATTGGGAGGAATAAATAAGATAATGAAATGAATTAGCACAGTGCCTGACACCTAGTCAATACTCAGTATGCTGGGCAATCATTTGATAAAATGAAACCCACGGTGGAGAGAGCCGTCAGCCTCCCTGGTGAGCCAGGATGGAGATGAGCAGAGCCGCCCACGGCCAGGGGACGATGGCTTGGTTGGAAGCCACCAGCTGACCTGTGTCCTTCTAATGCACAGGTGTGCCGCTTAGTAACCCCTGGAATAAATAACAAGCCAGATGTGTGAATAAAGAAATCCAGGGATAAGGATTTCAGTTTGTGAAATAACCCTCCCCCTCAGGAAGAAGCCAGTGCAGGACTCCTGCAAGTGTTTCAGATATCATTTGTGTTACCCTCACACCCCTTCTCTTGTCTAATCCAATTCCATCTGTGGTGACGGGGCTAGAGAGAGAACCCAGACTCGCCAAATGTTGGTGCTCCCTGGGCAGAGTTTGGAGTATAAGTGGGAAAATATTTGGGGGGGGGGTGCTGATGTTGGGAGCTCAGCAGGCACTGGCCCCTGTCTTGGTGCATTACATGTTTCCCCATCTCATCCTCATTGAAGCCCCATGTGAGAGCTGGCATCACTGTCATGTCACAGATCAGGGAACTGCAGCCAAGGAGGCAGCGTGACCTAGCCAAAGTCACAGGTCTAGGAAGTGCTAGAATTTCGATGTGAACCAAGATCCACCTCACTCTGAAGCCAGGGAGAGAGGGCCGACTCTAAAGGGCTGAGCCTGGGTACACAGGACAGTGGTGGTGTCCCCACAGGGCATGTGCCTGGGGGAAGGTTTGGAGGGATAGCTAATGGTTAGCAAGACTCAGTTTCCCACTCATGGGGCAGAGGATCGACCTGGAATACACCTTTAGGGCTGCCATGAACAACTGCACAGGTTGTGCCCTACAAAATGGTACCCACAGAGGAGGGCCCGTTGTATCACAGGCGTATCCGCAGTGACCACTTCCTGATGGTGGAAGTAAAATGCATGGAGGAGGAGACACCTGTTTCTCAATCACTCAGAGGCGCTGCGTGGGCGGGCCTTTCCCACCGGTACCTGGCAGGTACCTCACATCTTCCTCGAGACCTCCACCCTAGAGAGTAAGCAGGTATTGGGGCAACTCCTGGCCATAGCCTGGCAGTGGAGGAACCTGGCGCCTTTTCTGCCCCATCTTGTTTCTCCCAGCAGTCACAGAGGGAACACAGGGAGCAAAGCCTTTACTGTATGCTGGTCCTGCTGTTTCCTCTCAGAGGTGACTGGCTGACAATTCAAGCTTTTGCTCTCCTTGCTGGAGCAGGACTTCATAATTGGGGATGAGGGAAGGACGGAAGGAGAGGGGAGAGGGAGAGTGTGGAGCCCAGGGGTGAGTGGGAGGGAAGATGCAGAGCGTGGGGGGGTTCCACATCATGGATTTATCTTTTTGTAGCATCATAGATCATTTGGGGAAGGGGCGAGCCCCGAGCCTGCTTCCTGGAGCAGTATTTGTTGTGACAAGCATAGGAGTACACCACGCTTCACCCAGACGCAGCCCATCAAACTCCGGGTGTACGAAACAGACGACTGGCATGAAGGTGTGTGCAGGCAAAGGGGATCATTCACCACATGAAACAGTTCACCAGGGCGGGTTCCTTCACTAAGGAATTTCAAATGAATTTCCACAAGTTTAAAATATTCTTATTTATAACAGTATTTATTGAATGTTTATTTTATTAGACAGACAAATACATCTGTGGCCTTCTTCACAGCATGCACCCTGTCCCCATGACCACAGCCAATTGGACCTGGTGTGGATACCTGACCCCAGGGCGACCTGTCCATAACTAGCCAACAGCCTTTGACAAGTCCAGGCAGCACCGTGTGGTGTCCCCTTTTTCCCCTAAGACAAGTATTGGGATACATGGCAGATGCCACTGGGCCCCAAGCCAAGTAGCTGTGGCCCTGTGAGGGTGTCGGAGCAGTCATGACACAGGCTGTAAGTTTTAAGAAGCAGGAACCAGGAGTTGATAGAAGCAGAAGCAGAAAGATGTGTTTAGAAAGGGTGCAGGGTGAGAAGGCAGCACAAAGAGGGAGAGAGAGGGGCAGAGCCCGAGCTGAAGGTCCCCTTGGCGGGAGCCTTAGCCTGGCAGTGCGGCTTGATTACCCTCATTATGCAGCCTTTTCTGTCTTCTAACAGCAGCCTCCTTTCCTAGGATCCTTCCAGGTCACTGTGTGGCCCCCTCCCTGACTCGGCTTACAATAGGAGGCAGGAGGTGGGGAGTTTTAGGGTTGGAAGTTTCATCTCTAGGAAAGAGGGTGCCAAACAGGAGAGGGATGAGGCCCAAGGCTCCCCGGAAGTCTGACTAATCCACCTTGCCAATTATTCGGCACCTACAATGTTGCAGGCACATTTTACACGTTCTCTCATTTAATCCTCACAACCAGCCCAGAGAACAGCTCTATCCCTGTTTCACAGTCAGGGAAATGGGGGCTCTGAGAGATTTTAAGGGACTTGCCTAAGGTCACTGGCTAAGAAGGAAAGCCCCAAAGCCAGTAAAGGCATCCTGGCTGTCCAGGGCCATAAACACTGCTGAGCTGCTTTGTAGGAGGAAGAAGAAAAAGACATTCATCAGTCGTCATCACCGAGTGAGAGGAGAGCTCGCCCGGTACCAGGCACCTCTGGGTGAGGAGGGGCTAGGCGGGTGAGGGGAGAATCCGAAAGAAAGAAGCCTCATCTACGGTCCCCAAGATCGTGCCGACAGGCTGACAAAGCTGTGTCCCGGAATTGAAAGCCATTTCAACTCCCGGCCGTTGGAGGCAATAGGGCTTGGGGAAGGGAGAGCTCTGGGGCTGAGTGTGGGAGGGTTCCTGGAGGAGACGGGCTTGTGGGGCGGGCAGGGGCTGGAGAGGAGAGGAGGAATGGGGACTGGCTGGGCGCCGGGCGGGGAGGAAGGGGCCCTCTGGGCTCAGGAATGCGGGGCAGGAGGGGACGGGAGATGGAGAACTCTGCAGTATGAGGAAGGACGACTGGGAGACCTGCATCCCGTCGGCTCTCTGAGAGCCCTTGAGCGAGTCACTTCCTCCTTTGAGCTTCGCGTTTGCCATGTGCAAAGTGAAGAGGTTGGGGCGACGCCTCTGGGCCCTTCCTGCTCTGCTCTGGTGGGGGTCTCCTGTCTCTTAGGGAACAGCCCCTCCAGAGCTAAGCATCCTCCTTCACCCGCGGCCGCCACAAGCGGCAGCACCGGTCACCAGCAGGGGGCGCTCCTGCAGAAGGCTGGCCGCCGCGGCCGCCCTCAGCTCCGTCTGCCTGGCCAGGGTGTCAGGACAGGAAGGTCCTCCCTTCTCCGTCCCTCCCTGCCCGCTCGGGTCACTTGTCTTCCCGTGCTGTCCCTTCCCACTCCATGTTCTGGGATTAGCTGGCTGGGAGGTTCCTGGAATCCAGGTTCTCGGGCAGGTCGCTTCGCTTCGCTGTGCCTCGGTTTCCCCATGCGCAAACCGGGTTGTGAGAGGAAGAGATGAGTTACTGGATGCGAGAGACTTCCAGCCACAGGCTGAAGTAGAGGACCTGCTGCTTCACTCCCCCTCATCTTTCCCGGGGCAGGGGATGCTGCTGTTTCCACCCACCAGGGAGCGCTCGAGCCTCTCCCCCGACTGTCAGGGTTACAGTTTGCTTTAAACTTTTATTCAAAGTTCTTTTATGCGAAGGTAGAAGTAATTTCCGGATTCCATATGGCACCTGGCACGGTGAGCGATGCTCAAAAAGTAATTATGGGATGACTGGTTTTTTGAAAACATCTGGACGGAAGCTGCCTCTTCTGAATGGAAGGTGTTCGCCTTCATCCTCACATTTCTCACCACTGTTCTGTGAGGAAGGCAGCTAGGGAGTGTTATATCCACTTTATGGATGAGGAAACCGAGGTCACAGAGGAAGCCAAGGACAAGGTTAAGTTAGGACCCAGGGTTCTCTCCGTTCGACTACAGGTGTCCCATCCTGTTGTAGTCAGCGACCCCTATTGGAGACCTGTGGTATTACACCCAGGCCATAATAGACGCTGAATGCCTGGTCAAGAAGAGGAAGGTTGGCACATCCCGGTGATAGAAGCCAAGAGGAAGAGACTGCGGTAGACCTTGACACTGGACCTGGGGGGTGAAAATGAGATTCCAGATCAATAACACAGAGCGGCAAGGTTCAGCAAGACTCAAAGGCATTTCCTATTCTAAAGTCCCTAACACCTTTTCAATCTACTTCACTCCAAGGGTGAACTCAATATAGCAAAGGGATGCTCTGGTAGGGCCATCCCTCAGAATTACACTGACAACCAGTGGCAAAACTTGATTCCTCCTCAAATATTTATGAGGCAAATTAGGATGGACTGTGCCATTTGGTAAAGTGAAGAAAGATGGACCGAGAAGTGACTGCAAGATCCAGCTCAAGTATCAACACATCTCAGAAATGCCCTGGACACCCCTTCCCTGGGACAATGAGTGGACTGTCCCCTCACCTTGGTTCCCCTCTCATTTGGTACTTTCTTCTCTTTACTGCAGCACAGTGATGAAACACATGGCCTCTGGTGCTAGCTCCCTGGGTTCCAACCCCACCTCCAAGCTTACTAGCTGACCGGTTACTTAACCTCTCTGTGCCTCAGTTTCTTCATCTGCAAAATATTATGGACCGGATGAGTTAATATTCTTATAGGACTTAGAACAATGCTTGGCACATAGTTAGTACCCAATAACTAGCTTACACTTACATAGAAATGTCGAAATGCTGTGTGCATTTATTTACACGTCTTTCCCAACAAACTGTGTGCTCCGCAAGGACAGGACCTGGCTTAATCGTCTCTTCCTCCCTGGGCTTAGCACTAGATTCCCCATCAAAGTTTGTTAAATTGAATAGTATACAATCATACTTTAGATGAAATGAAGATTTTGCGGTAAAATGGAGTTAGTCACTTTTTTTTTTAAGAGTTAAGCCTAAGCTTACTGTTTCCCAGAGACAAACCAAGGTCTGAGTCTCTCCTCTCCCCAGTTTAGATAAAGACCTCTGGCCGGGCCACTGGAGTCCCACAGTGAGTTCAGAAAAACATGCTGTCATCCAACTGTCTACTAGTCAAGGCTTTGTTAACAGGCACTCCCTGCATACTTATTAGTCCCTGTAGTTGTGAAAATGTGACCTGTGCGGGCTACCTCCTAAAACCGTGCAAGGGATCGCGTTCCTCCAGGCCCAGCTGCACTGGGAACTTCGCGATGGGATCCCCCTTGTCTCTCCTTTCCCTTTCAGAGGGCGGGAAGGTGCTCAGATGAAAACAAACGCAGAGGACGATGATGAGAATGCCTCTATTCAGAGTCGAATCTTTAGAATGTTATTTATAGTAAATTTTGGCATTATTTTTTTTTCATCTCAATTACCTAAGAAAGCTGTCTTTCTTGCCTTTCTCCTTCCTTTCCTTCTTCCATTTTTCTTTCTTTGGAGCTGTATTAGGAGCCATGCCTTGTGTGGAACACCATCCTATTGTAGAGCACCCCAAAGTCGAACCTTTCCTTGGCGCTTTGCCTGTGGGAAGGCCATGGGGGGATCACAATAGCCGAGGACAGAACGCACGCTGCCCAGCACTGCTCGCCCAGCCTCTCTGTGTCTTAGGCTTCTGGACATGGGAACCCCGGGGGCGGGTATAATCGTGGTGAGCCCAGCACCCAGACAGAGCACGGACACATATGTCAATTGACATTTATGAGTTGACGTATGGGGACAATGGAGTAGGCTGTTAGAAATTGAGATTGTCCATCCAGGTTGCTATCTACCTACCGACCCACCTGCCTGCCTCCCTATCTATGATTACTAGACAGAACTGGGCCCCTCAGAACCCTCTTCCCAGTTCCAACCATGCTGGTTGAACTCAGCTAGGTGCAACTCACGATGCTAGGCTCAACGTCTTGTCTCTCATGTAGACTATAAAATCAAGGGCAGGGTTTGGAGCCATCAGTACGTCAGGTCTGACCTGTCTAGGCTCCAGTGTTTATTTGTTCATTAATTCAGATATTTAATGATTCCTTTACTGTGGGCTGAAGCTCGGTACCACTAGGGGACAAGAGGTGAGGTATAAAAGGAACAGGGGACAGAGTCTGAGTCCTTGAGGAATCTGTAGTGTGTACATAGTAGGGGTGTTTGACACTCCCAAACTCAAGGACAGTGTCCATGAACATAGTCACTAGCATAAAATTAAGCTGTGCCAATAAAGTCTTTAGGGGCAAAGTGGTGAGTGAGCAGAGCCGGGAGTGGTCAGTCAAGGCGGGCTTCCAGGAGGGGTAGTGCACCGGGGCAGGAAACCTTCCCCCACCCCGGAATATCTTCCCGGCCAATGCTTGAAGTTCTACCATTAGAGATTTATTCTTGTGTGTCTGTCCCTTCCCCCCTTTAAGGAATTTTCTTTTCATTATAAATGTTAAACATGCTTGTAATAGAAAACTTGGAAAATACAAAGAGGATAAAAACATTTTTTGCCCACATTTTCAATCTCCAAAGCACCTACTTTTTTTTTAACATTCTGGTGTCTTTCTCCACCGTCTTTTCTTGTTGTTTTCAAGCATAGCCTTGAGTCTCTTGCAAGTGGGATCCAGTAGCCCACTTTTCCCACCTAGTTTCAGTCCTATTTCAGTCTGATGTTCTGGAAACTCAGGTCCCCAGTCACCAAGTGCCAGTGAGTTGCATGACATCGAGAAAGTTACTCACCTTTCTGGACTTTAGTGTCCTATCTGTCTAGTGGGGCCAGTGATGCCCAACGTGCCACATCTCAGCATCCCAGAGACAAATAATGCCAGTGAGAGTCAAGTCCAGTCCAAATGTGTGCGTGTAGGATGGACGGGATTGGTAAAAACAGAAGTAGTCATAATGAGGCCACAGCAAAAAAGGCCGGGTCACAGGGAGCGGGGTAAGGACAGGCAGAAGGACAGGTGAGCCCACCCACCCCAGTCCTTTTGGGGCCTCCCTGGGACCAGCTCTTCTGAGCAGCTGTGCCTCAGACCCTGCCTGGTCACTGGTGCCTTCACTCAAAGCTGCTCAGGCATTGCCTGCCCCACTTCCTGTCAGGTCGAGTCCATTTCCAGTGTGGCGTGAAGTGATTAGAGGGAGCTAGCATGCTGGAATTCCTCTTTTTTGCTATCTCATGGCCTGGTGGTGAGTTTGGGGGATTGCGTGATTGCTGGGATCTGCCTGGGGCCTGGGCTTGGCTGGGGTTTGGAGTTATGGGGGACCTGGGGCCAGACAAAGATGGATGGTTCCTGGAGGGGAGGAGGGAAAGGTCTGGAGACACCCTGGAGCTGGATTCTATGCAGCCATCCATCGCAAGCCTTTCAGCCACACGTTTGTGTGTGTGTGTGCGTGTGTGATGCAGGGGGAGAGAGCCCAGCCCCGAGCTGTAGCTGCCTTGGGCTGGTCGGTGGAGACAGGTAGCTGCATGTGGCTGTCTAAGAATGCTTCTCTTGCATACCCGTGTGAACGTGTGGCTCCAGGAGCAGCTGTGGGTCTGCCTAGGAACTTAGACACCCAGGGGGGAGGTGTGGGGGAGCCCGTGTGTCACTGAATGCCTGGACTCGTGTTGCAGAGAGACAAAGTTTGCGTGAGTGTGTATGCGTGTGTGTCACGGAGCATGCATCTGAGCCTGGGAAGCGGTACTGCTGTGAGCATGCATCGTGTCAGTAGGACACTTTCCATCACTGCAACCCCAGAAAAAGGCACAGACCAAAGTTACCAGCTGGCAACAACACTTGTGTCCTGAGCATCTACCCTATGCTGGGCCCTGTGCCAGGCTCCGGGGACACAGGGAGAAATAAAATGCAGGTGTGCCCTCGAGGAGCTCACGGGGCAGAGGGGGAGGTGGGAGTAACAAGCCATTTATGGCACAAGGCTGTAAGTCCCAAGGGCCGCCCCTCATGTCTTTCCTCAGGGATCCCACAAGCCCACAGCTGTGGAGATGAGCTATTTTCCCCATTCTCTCCCCCTCCAGACCTTGAGGACCGGCACTCAGAAGGTACCCGATGCTTCGTGGGAATGAATGATGCAAAGGCCACCGTGAGTCTCACTGGGCCTGGGCAGCCCTCAGTCACACAGCCAATCGGGAGCCACAACCAGTGTGACAGTTCCCCTGGAGCTGGGCTCACCTCCTGCTTCCACTACTTAGAGCTGGGTCACAGGCACCAGCTGCTTAAGCTCTCTGAGCCTCAGTTTCCTCACCTGTGCAATGGGGATAACGATTGCCCCAACCTCACAGGGGGCTCGAGGCTTCAGTGAAGCTATGTGCCGGGCCTGGCACACACATAGAGCTTGGTACACGGGAGCCGCTGTTGGAATTATTATCAGTAACAGGTGCTGCCACCTGGGCAGTTCTGTGACACCCTGTTGACCAGAAAGACAGAAGCAGAACTCTGAGCCTTCATGGGCAAGCTAGGGGTCAGCCCAGCAGGCAGAGACCTGCACAGTTCTAACATCAGGAGGAAGAAGCCCGAGGGTGGCATCCGTGCCATTGGCTAGCGGGGGTTCAAAAACATCCATCTGGATATTTTCTGTGTATCTTACTATCCAGCCACAGATATTTCCATCGAATCTTTGGTGCTTCCTCCAATTTCTTTACATCACATCCTTAGCCATCAGATGTCAACATCTAACTTTTATGAAATGTTGAAAATGCATCACTTGGGGAGAATGTGCTCCGCCCTCTTCCCCCACCTTTCCAGGCGCGTGCATGCTTGCGCGTGCTTGTGTATACGGCTGGCGCGTGCTTTCGGACAGGAGGGGCAGCTGGGGTAGCTCAAGCTGGACCTGGACCTGCTCCCTCCTCACCGGCCCGCACTCGGGTGCCTTGCGCACGGCTGGGGCTTGGTGGGGACTCTTTCTCCTGTCTGACTCACACTGGTCCAGCTTGGCCCCTCCCACGGGGCCTCACTGAGCCTCGTTCAGGGTCTCACCAGTGGTGTGCTGGAACCGCTCAGACTGGCTTGCAGGGCCCACTGTGCAAATCCCTCCCTAGCTCTGGAGCGCAGGATGACTCCACACTCGTAGCTTGGAATCAGCCATGGTGGGAATATTTACAGCACGGAAATCAGCAAACGATACAAATCAGATACCCATCCACCCCCTGAAAGCACGTAATCACTTACCAGCACACAACTGGTCCTGCCTGCAGTTATAACAACCCAACGTTGAGGGCCAGCACCTGCTGGGCCTTTGGCACCACTCCTATCTGTACGAAAATCCTGGGAGATATTTGTCATCACCTCCACTTCATATTTGGGGTTCATAATTTACATGATTTGATGCCAGCTGTCTGCCCACCACTCTGGGTTGTGTGCCTCAGTAAATAGAATCATGAGATTTGATAGACTGACAGAGTCGTGAAAGATCATGGATCATCTAATCACTCCACTCATTTGACAAGGAGACTGAGCTCAGCGGGGCTCACTACAGCCGGGGGTGGGGCGTGGGGGAGGTGGGCTTCCTTTACTAACATCACCTAACATCGCAGCTCCCATCTCCCGGCCGGTCTCCCAGCCCCTCATCAAGCTGGCGTCCACCCACAAGGCCAAGGTTGCTGTCACCTGACGTTCTGCACGCATGGCTGATTTTTTTGGGAAACTTACATGCAGATCTTGACATTCAGTGCAAGTTATATTTTGTTTTGCTTGATTTGACCCAGTGTTCCGGACTCTCAAAAACATTTTTAATTTCGTTTGGGTCATTTGCTGTATGCCTCGCTCCCTGACTGGTGCCGCCCACTGCCTTGATCACTGCACCTTTGCCGCAGGAATTGGGGGTAAACTTTTAAAAAGAATAAGCCAGAGAGAGAGACACCCATCCGGTCTGACAGACTTTCTGGCATCTACACACTGTGGAAAGCAGGTTCCTCCCTGGCCTCCCACCCCCACCGCACTCGACCTGCCCCGCTGACCAGAGAATCTGGATTTTTGTCCCAGGAACGTCAGCAGCGCTTTGTCAAACGCCCACCGAGGGCACGCTTTGCATCTCGCCCTGGACACAGTCTCGGGTTGGGAAAGCGGGTTCTCTTTCCCTCCTCCGCTCTAAGGGACCCCTTTTTGCCGGGCAGCAGGGTCCCCCAGCCAATAGACGTGGATCTCCCGCTCCGGGAGAGCGGCTCTGCGTCAGGACCCGGCCCCGCCCTCAAAGAGTCCCGGGACCGGGGCAGAGACCGGGACCGCCGGGCAGCGGAGCGGACCCCGCGCGGCTTCTCCGCAGACTCCAGGCGCCGCCCTCCTTCTACGCCCCCCACCCCTTGTACCTCCGGGGAGAGAATCCTGTGCGTCCCTTCCCCCCCGCCCGGGAGAGGCACAAACTCCCTCGTCCCCGCCTCGGACCCCATCCCAGCCTCTCCAGGCCCGGGGGGCTTCACGTTCCGCCGCCGCGTCCCCAGGCAGCCGCGGCGTCAGGTGAGCTCTCACCTGGAGCGGGTGGGAGGGGGAGATGGGGGCGGGGCGGGGCGGGGGCGGGCCCGGGGCGGTGGCCCCACCCGCAACGGGGCGGGGCGAGGCCGGCGGGGCCAATGGGGCGGGGGGCTCGCCGCCCGGGGGTGCCGTCAGCGCCGCTCGCTCCCCCCGAGCCCGCTCCGCCCCGCCCGGGTTTAAAGCCCCGCGGGCGGCTGGTGGCTGCGCTGCGAGCGCTGAGCGGCGCAAGGAGATGCGAGAGGGCGCCGCGCCGCCGGCACCATGCGCCCCCCGCCCGCGCTGGCCCTGGCCGCGCTCTGCCTGCTGGCGCTGCCCGCCGCCGCCGCCGCCGCCTACTTCGGGTCAGTGCCCGCCGCGCCCCCGGCCGAGCCCCCGCAGCCTGTGTCCCCCTCCTCCGGCCGCAGCAGGGCCAACTTTTCCCTCCCGCTGGCCCCAACCCCGCGGGATCTCGAACTCAGACCTTAGTCCCTGGGCGCCCGGCCTCACCTCGCGGTCCGACTTCGCGCCCCGAGCTCCGTCTCTGGCTTCCCTGGCCCCGATCGCATCTTCTAGCGTCCGAATGTCGGGTCCCCTCCGCCGCCGCCCTTCTCACCCCGCGGTGTCGGAGACCTCATCCCGCTCGCTCCGCGGGTCTCGCCTCCCAGCCCAAGCTCCCGGACTCTACATGCGTCTTAGACCCTGACCCCGTCCGCTCGGGCTCTCACTACCCCTACCTGTCCAGGTGTCCCGCCCGCGCTCTGATGCCTTCTCCGCATCCTCGCTCAGTGCCCCTCTGCCCCTCTCCTGGGCTCTGTCCAGCCACAGTCCTTGCCTCGAGCTCCCTCCCCACGCTCTGCCTTCGCCCGGCGGAGCGGAGACCCGGAGGGCTGGGTGGATGGTGGAAGCGGTTGTTACTGAGGCCCGGGGAGGGGATCGCGCCTATCCAAGGGGAATGGAGGAACCTGCGGACCGTGGGGAGGGTCCGCTGGAGACGCGGCAGGGAACCGTCCGCTGCTGAAACCCCGACCACGTCTCAGACCTGGCGTCGGGTGAACTCTCAGAATGACGAAGAGAGCGGGAGGGGAGGCGGTGTACGTGATTGGGAAAGGAGGAGCAGAGCTGGGGTCACATCTGCGGAGAGAGTAGGGGTGGGAGCGGGGAGAGTTTGGAGCGCAAGTTACAGGGCGATTGTTCCTCCTTCTCTGACCCTGAACTGCAGGGACTTGGGGTGGGTGATGGGGTCGTGGGTGCGAAGGCAATTTCCTGACCTCCACCCAAAGCCTGCTCCCAATATGCAGTCTGTTACTGTAAAGCGCACCGCTTTGTGAGATTCACCCTAAATCAGGGTGAGGTTCATAGTCTGACTACAGCAAAGACAAAAACCAAAACAAAACTGCAAGCAGGTGACCTGCCAGAGACTGCTCTTCAGGACCTGCCAGGGAGGGCATGTCAGGGTCTGAGGTCCCGCGCAGGCTGGAGTAAGGGCTGTGGGCTAATTCCAGGTCATGACCCTGGTTAAAGCATGCCTTGCCTGTGGGCAATGGCCTCTCCTGAAATATATGGGGGGAGGCAGTCATCCCAGACCCTAGCTCTGAGCTCAGCTTGCTGGTGACCTGGGAAGACCTTCCCTCTCTGGCCTCAGTCACCCTTTTGTACACAGAAGGGGCTGTACTTTATGCGACTGAACCTCTGGATGCCCTCCCAGAGCAGGGCACACGCATGTCTGTTTCCTGATGATTTCAGGCTTGAAGGCACTGCTGCTGCCTCCACAGAGAGGCTATAAGGGTTAGGCACAGACTATCAGGTGGATCCCCACCCTGCCACTTGCTAGCTGTGTGCTCTTGGCCAGGTCACTTAACCTCTCTGTGCCTCGGTTTCTCATTTGTAAAATGAGGCTAATAGTGCTTATTTCATATGAGGGTTATGTGAGTTAGTTATTGTAAAGCTCTTAGAACAGGGTGTAGCTCATAGTCAATGCTCAACTAATGCTAGTGATGATGATGATGATGATTAAGGAGACCAGGTGCAGTATCTTGATGTCCCAGCCCTGACAGGGGTTTCTGAGCTGGAATGGAGAGTAGGAGGACAAATGGCACCTGCATCATCTTGGACACCAGCTCATTTCCACAATTCTTTTGTTTGCTTGGGTTTGGGGGTTGAGGATGGAGCAGGGGCTAGGTGGGGTGGGAAGAGAGGAGCTCCAGGAGGCCTGGACCACCCTGGCTCATGTGGTTGGAAGGGAAAGGAGTTTGTAGGGGTGCCCAGGATTAGAACTGGAGGCCTGTGAGAACGGGGCAGCCTTGGAAATGAGAGGGTGATGGTGGATGAGGCCTGGGGTAGGGCTGAGTATTGGAGCCGTGTATCGGGTCACCTAAGTTTGGTCATGAGCCCAGCTGGGAAGCGCTGGCCACCACCATGCCAGTTGGGAAAGCAGAGAATAAGCTAAAATTGGGGCCTTGCGCTGTCATGGGTTTGGTCTCAGAGAACAGACGGGATTCAGCCTGTCTCACTGAGTTCTCATTGAGGATGCCCTGCTGTGACTCAGTCAGGCCAGGTTTTCCATCTCCCTATCAGAATTTGCTCTCTGGAAGAAATCTCTATCAGTCATACACACTGTAGTGAGAATGTGAGGCAATGTGTTCTTCCTTTCTCCAGGTCATTTGCATTTGAAATCTTATTTCTATTATAAGATGAAGTGTTTTGGCATCCTGATAAAAAGAAAATTCGAACATCAGGAGGGCAGGTGAGGCCAATCTTCTTGGGGTCTTTGAAATCATAGAATCATAGACTTAAGAGTTGGAAGTGACCCCTGATAGATCTCTGGTCCAACTCCCTGCTTCGAGCAGGTCATGTATTCCCATTTTTCAGAGGAAGCAACCATCATCCCCAAATGACAGTGAGCACAGCTGCTTCTGGTGCTTTTGCATGAGCCTAGCGCCTCATTCTGTTGACAGTGATATTAACGTAATAATTAGTATTGCAGTACAGCCCTCTCTCATCTGATCCTCAGATCACTTTTTTTTTTTTTTGAGGAAGATTAGCCCTGAGCTAACATCTGCTGCCAATCCTCCTCTTTTTGCTGAGGAAGATTGGCCCTGAGCTAACATTCATCCCCATCTTCCTCTACTTTATATGTGGGATGCCTGCCATAGCATCGCTTGCCAAGCAGTGCCATGTCTGCACCCGGAATCCCACCCCGGCGAACCCCAGGCCGCCAAAGTGGAATGTGTGAACCTAACCACTGCTCCACCAGGCCGGCCCCACTCAGATCATTCTTGAGGTCTATAGGATGGGTGTAAATAGTTCCCAAAAGGAAACCAAGGGTCAGAAATGTTCAGTGACTCACCGTATGTTATACAGCAAGTTAGTGGGAGAGGCAGGATAGAAACCAGGGCCTGCCTCCAGGCTGGCTCCTTGCCCTGCAGAGGAGAGCCTCCAGAGCTAATGCTGTGTCGTCCCCGGAGGGGTGTGGGGTGTGGGTGGAGGGTAGCCCCATCCCCTGCTGGGTTAACTCTATCAGACCCTCTTGGCTGTAGTGGGATGCATGAGGCCACACCATTCTCCTCGGTCCTCAGCAGTGGGATGGAGAGCAGTGGGATGTTGAGACCTGCTGTGGTGTCAGATGGGCTCCCAGAGGACAGCGGGAGGACAGCGGGATGAGAGGTGGACCAGAGGTCAGGGGCCCAGGTCAGGGGCCCAGTTTTGTTCGGGCTCTGGACCACTCTGTGTTGCCACAGTCAAGTCACTGCCTCCAGGCCCTTTAGCACCTGGGGGTCCTAATGTTCCCTAACAGGCTAGTCCTGGCTTAGAGGTCTAGGACTCCTCAAGAGCTCATGTTCTGGCTTGGACGGCTTGGGAATTCTGCAAATATTAACTTTTGTGATGTTTTATAAATGAACACTCACTGTATTATGTGACGAGCTGGGCACATGACAGACCTTCTCAGCCAGTCCAGGCTTCAAGTCATTCCAAGGACTTTGTAGCTAGAAATAGTTCCTGTAGATGCTACTTTTAAATCATAGCTGACTTTGATGGCGCTTATTAAATGTGCGACCTCTGCGCTGGTTGGTTTCTTTCCTATCTAGGGATGGTGCAGAGAAGTTTATGAAAGCACACGCTTTTGAGCCAGCTAGACCTGAGTTTGAATCTTGGCCTCGCCTCTTGCTAGCTGTGTGACTTTGGGCAAATGTCTTAACCTTGCTGAGCTTTGGGGGATGATAATTTCCACCCTAAAGGCTGGCATGAGGCTTAATTGAGACAATGAATGAAAGGGCCTGATTAGGTGCCTAACACAGACTGAGTGCTCAGTGTAACCTCCCTCTTGCTAGTTGCTGGGCTTCCAACCATCTTCTTGCGTTGTGGAAGTGTCATCATTGTGCAGAAGCAAAACAAACTTTATTTTATTTTTTTCCAAATCAACGTTACATACAGTAGAATGCATGCATTGTAAGTGCACAGTTTGGGTTTTAACAGACACACACCCCTGTGTAACCACAACCACATTACAATACGGAACATTTCCATTGTCCCAAAGGATCCCTGTGCTCCTCTGCAGTCAACCCTCCCCTACCAGCCCCTGCTTTCTGTCACTATAGGTTAGTTTTGCCCATTGTAGAGTTCGTATAACAGAATCACATGGTACATAGCCTTTTGTGTCTGAACTCGTTTGCTCAAAATAATGCTTGTGAGATTCATCCATGTTGTTGCCTATATCTGTAGCACATTCCTTTTCACCACTGAGTAGTATTCCATTGTATGGATGTACCACAATGTTTGTTCATTCACCAGTTGATAGACATTTGGATTGTTTCCAGTTGGCGGCTATTCCAGATAAACATTCAGGTACGTGTCTTTTTGTGGGCATATGTATTTCTTTCTCTTGGATAAATATCTAGGACTAGATTGTTAGATCGTATGGTACCTGTATGTTTACCTTTATAAGAAACAGCCAAACAGTATTCCAAAGTGGCCGTACCATTTTACACAGTAATCTACGAGAGTTCCAATTACTCCTTATTCTTGTTGGCTACTGTCAGTCTTAACTTTGGTGATTTTAGTGGGTATGTACTGGTATCTCATTGTGGTTTTAATTTCCATTTTCCCATTGATGAATGGTGTGTTGAACATTTTTTCATGTGCATATTGGTCATTCAAAAATCTTTTTCATTGGGTTATTATATTGAGTTATAAGACTTCTATATGTATTTTGCAGTTTGTCAGAAAATACTTGGAATATTTTATCCCCATCTGTGGCTTCCCTTTTCATTTTCTTGATGATATCTTATGAAGAATAGAAGTTTTAAATTTTGATGAAGTGCAATTTTTCAACTCTGTCTTGTATGGCTTGTGCTTTCTATTTTCTTGCTGAGGAAGATTCACCCTGCACTAACATCTATTGCCAATCTTCCTCTTTTTTTGCTTGAGTAAGATTAGTCCTGAGCTAACCTCTCTGCCAGTCTTCCTCTATTTTGTATGTGGAATGCCGCCACAGCATGGCTGACAAGTGGTATGGTCTGCCCAGGATCCAAACCCACGAACCCAGGCCGCCAAAGCAGCGCACGCCAAACTTAACCACTAGGCCGCAGGGCTGGCCCCTGGATTGTGCTTTTTTTGTGTCCTATCCAAGAGATCTCTACCTACCAGAGGTGGCAGATTTCCTTCTATGTTTTCCTCTAGAGGCTTTATCGTTTTACCTTTTTACGCTTAGGTCTATGATTCGTTTTGAGTTAATTTGTGTGTATGGTGTGAGATAAAGGTCAAAGTTTATTGTTTTACATGTGGATATCCGCTTGTTCCAGCACCACTTGTTGACAAGATGACCTTTTCTCCATCGTCATCTTTGTTACAAATTAATTGATCCAACACGGGAGGGCCTGTTTCTGGGCCTCTATTCTGTTCCATTAATCTGTATGCTTATCCTGTGCCTTTTCCACACTGTCTTGATTACTGTCGCTGTTTAATAAGTCTTGAAACCAAGGACTATCGGTTCTCTGACTGTCCTTTTTTTTCAAGATTGTTTCGACTACTCTAGGTTCTTTGTATGTCCACATAAATTTTAGTATCAACTTATCAATATCTGCAGGAAAGGGGTCGGAATTGCACTGAATCTATAAATCAATTTATAGAACACTGACATTCTAACACTCGTGAGTTTCCTGGTTTATAAACAGCAATCTCTCTCTATTTAGGGCTTTTGAAATTTCTTTCAGGAGTGGTTTGTAATTTTGAGTGTACAAGTCTTGCAAATATTTAAAAAAAACTATTCCTAAGTGTTTTATGTATTTGGATGGTATTGTTTTTATTTAAAAATGACATTTTTAGAAATCGATTGAGTCTTGAGACAAACAGGGTTGAAGCGAAGACGGGTGAAATAAATTTTACTGCCTTGGGGTGGTGGATTGCAAGCCAAACATCGCTGATAAGAATCACTGTGTTTGGGGAAGGAATTTAGGCCGGCTTGTCCCTGGCCAGGCTGTAATTCCCCGAGGAGCTGGCCTCTAGTGTTGAGCTCACGGTCAAACCAGCCTCTTCCACGGATGGTGGTGGGGTTTCTGAGGCTGAAGAGGGGAAAAGGAGGGGAGGGAAGAGGAGCAGGCGACTCCTGGGTGGCATGTCCTAAGGAAGAGTAGTGCTCCTGCCTTCAGGGTTTTGTGCTCAGGGAGAAGTTGGGCTCAGGAGGAGCTGGGCCCTGTGCTGGGAGGGAGACTCCCACCCCAGCATCAGCCTGAGCAGGGTGGGAGATGGCCCAAGGCCCTGCTATAGTGTAAAGAGCACTGGGCTTAGAGTCACACAATCAAGTTCAAATCCTCCATCAACCACGTACTGACTGTGATGCAGGGCAGATCAGCTGCTCTGACCTCAGTTTGCCCATCTATAAAATGAGCTAATCCCTACCTCCTAATGTTGTGAGGGTTAAAGAAATATGCATAAAAGTGCTGCAATGCTATCCATATATAGGGAACCCAAGAAGTCTAGGTTAGTCTTAGAGCACCCCAAGCTAAGGAGTGTCTTTGGTGACATCTGTTCCTTCTTCTTTTCACCTTCACTTATCACAGTTATTGTACAATTCACAACAAGTTGAATCCTTCCTGTGCTTAGTACTTTATGTGCATCGTCTCATTTAACTATTGTGACAGCCCAGGAGGTAGGTGCTGGTGTGATTATCTTTACTTACAGGTGAGTCAAGAAAAAGCTCAGAGAGGCCAAGTGCCTTGCCCAAAGGCACACAGTTAGTAGTCAGCAGCACTGAGGTTTGAGTTCTAGTCTGTCAGAATCCAGAGCCAACCTCTACCTCCCTGCTCCCCCGGGAGCTCTGACACTCCGAGCCCTCCACCCTGTCCTCCACAGCCTCCACTTGGCGTACGTCATAGGTGTCTCTTGTACTGCATGTCTTAAACTCTTGGTTTGTTATCTAGTTTTTCATATGTTCATGTCTCCAACTCATGCATAGCACCCCGTAGGCAGAGGTCTTGGGACCCTGCTGTTGGCTGAGTCCCTGCACAGTCCCTGGCATCGTCTCCTCGTCCACAGTGAACGTCTGGGTGGCAGTCCCCTCTCCCTTTTGCTGGCCCTTCCCCTCCCCCGGAACCTCCCCCTCTGCCCCATCACGTTTGCTCTTTCATCCACTCACACTCGGCTCTCTTACGTACCGCTGCTTTGCCACCACATGGCCTCTGTCAGGACAGGAACTGGGAGCAAAGCAGGGAGCAGAGGCTTGTCCCCATCAGACCCCAGAAGTCAGCCACACCTGCCTTCCGTGGGAATCCTGGTGGTGGCCGAGATGAGCTGGGGGCAGGGCAGCCCAGATCCCCTCACCGGAGAGGCGAAGAAGATTGAAGAGGGAATGAGGAGGAGTCTCAAAGAGCCAGGAGAGTTCAGTCAGTTCTGGAAATTCCAAAGAGACTGGTTTTAGGGCAAGAGCAGAGAAGGTCTGCTTTCCTGACAGTTACAACCCCTTTGAGGACAGACGTGCTTCAAAATTCAAAATTTTTTGGCTTTCGGAATGGTAATATAATGCATACTGTGTATAACATAACCTCCCTAGCAAGGTCTAGGGCAGCACCCCGCAACCAGACACTGTATTATTTTTGCATAAAACATCTGCACATTGGGTTAAATAAAGACTGTAAATATTCTCACCTTGGTTCAGGTTGGGACTTGCTGCCATATGAGTTCACCACAACCACACAAAAGATCTGTAGTTGTCCGAGCTTTCTGGAGTTTGGAATTATAGAGAAAGGTTTGTGAACCTGCGGGAAACTCCAGAAAGCTCAGATGCCACAAGAGGCTGTACAAGCTGAGTTTTAAAGAAAGACTTGGGCCAAGTTCTTGGCTGGTCCTCACTGGGCATCAGAAGGAGGCTGGGGACAGGAGGACATCAGCAGAGACTGTCTGTACAGCCCTGAGGATGAAGAAGAAAGTGCTAACCACGTAGACCTGATGGTACTATATCCACAAAAGTGGGAAAAGACAAAGAACAAGGATGATTAGAGTGGGATGAGGATGGCAAGTAAGGAGGGCTTCCTGGAGGAGGCAGGCAAGCATCACAGCATGCTAGAGCTGGATGGGACCTCAGGATCACCTTTCCCATTCCCTGCATTTTTGAATCAAGTGTTGAAAAAGGAAGCGGCTATAAGAGTCCAGGGGATCCCTGAGGGTTTTGGGGCTGGAAACGGCATCCCAGGTAGGGACTACAGCGTGAAGAAAGGCAGGGAGGTTAGATTGAGCTGGCCATGGCAGAGGACAAAGAGGAGACTGGCCTGAGGGCAGGGGCCCTCTGCCAAGGCCCTGACTGGCTCTGTGTCCAGGATGGTCCAAGGTGGGAAGTTGTTCTGGAGGACCCTGCTCCATCCCGGAGGGAGCCGCTCACAACTTCCTCATCACCTGGGGCTGGCCTGACCACCTGGCCCTCCCTACTCGTGTTCAGGGAGTGGTTCCGGGAGCTGAGGGGAGGGCTGTGGAGATGTGTGGGCTGTCCCTCGGACCTGTGAGAGGACAGAGGGGACATCTCTGCCTAGAGAACCTGCATACCGAGGAGCTGTCCTTGTCCCAGACAGGTTGCGCACGAGGAGTGCCCCAGGGGCCGGCTCTTCCAGGGCCCACAGCCCCGCCCGAGCCCGCCTGTCCATGGGGAAGAGGGCGGCCACTCAAGAGCTTGCCAAGTTGCTTAGTTGGTCAACTGACCATGGTTAAATAGCTTAACCGGTTACCCAGGAGCCAGCATCCCATGGTTGGGGCAGAGCTGGGTAGGGGTGTCGCTGGCCACAAAGAGATACAGCCTCAGCGACTGCTTGCCTTTCTGAGCCTCCTGAGCTGCTCCTCCCGGGTCAGGGCTGGGCCTGTGAGCCCAGAGCTGGGGAGGCCTGTCTGTTCTCAGCTGCTCTCGCCTCTGCCCCACCCCTCATCGCCCCAGGCTCCCCCTTCCACTCTCTCTCTTCATACTACTGGAACCTCTCCTTTGATCTTCCTTCTATCTAGCAAAGCATGTTCTCAGGCACTGGCATTGTATCAGACTCTCACACTTTAGTATGAATAGGCAGGCCACTTCTCTAAGTTTTATTTCCAACGTTTGGCTGAAAAGAGACTGAGTTTTATATCTGGAAAAAGTAGCCTTTTAAACAAAGGATCCTTCTCTCCCTTTCTGAGGGCCCACCTCTTGGGCTTCCGGGGAGGTCAGAAGAGTCCTGACTGGGCTTCCTTCCCTCCTACCTGTCTTGTGTTCCTGTCGCCCTAGATGTTTGCTGCGGTGACAATTGATTTTGCCTCCCTGAAGTGTAGCACTGAAACTGAAAGCAGAAACCATCAGGCTTATAGAGGGTGTCAGAAGACCCGGGGCACAGTCCCAGCCCTGCCACTAACTCAGCGGGTGACCTTGGATGATAAATCTTACACCAACTCCCAGGGCACCAGACAGGTTAAAGCAGAGACCTGCTCACTTGGCAAACCTCTCGCCCTCCTGCCTTCCCCCAGAAGCCTCTGGGACACCTCCCAGGAGCCGTCAGGGCAGATCCTCTGACTGGGTGCTCTTGAAGGACTTCTCCAGCCCTAAAATGTAATGATTCCAATGGCGTGCATTCGGACCCAGCAGGGAACTGGGGGAGATGTTCAGAATCCCAGACTGGTAGAGGGGAGGGATTCCTCCCCACGGGAGTGACTTTTGGTACCCTCCATGGCCACTGTGCCACCCAATCCGTGCATGCCAGGGACAAAGGCTTCCTCTCCTCAGCTCCAGCCTGAGCCTGAGTGACAACGGAGAGAGACAGGAGGGAGGCGGGGGCAGCATTTCCTCCACAGATGTTGCACAAGCCACGCGCTCCAAATACCCGAGATTGTTGAGATGCAAAGCAGGCTTGCTGTGCGGGCTGCTTGCTGCCCACTTATCTGGTGAGCGCACGTCCTGATGCCATCCTCCTCCGTGGCAGCCCATCTTGGCTGCGAAACAGGAAGTGGAGCTGTTCTTGGAGAGACAAAGCCTGCAGCTGGGCCGGCTCTTTTCTCTCTGAGCCAGCGGTGGTGGGGGCCGAGGCTCGGCATGGGCTCTGGGGGGAGGTGGTGACGAGATTCAGTCCTCGAGGTGGGTCCTGAGGTTAAGAGCAGGGGAGGAAAGGAAGGCTGGATCCAGGAGGGGCTGAGGGGACCCCAGCAAGGGAAGAGTGAGTGGTCTCCCTTATTTCAGTCTGCTGTGGGAGACCTGGCCTGAAGCTGATGCTCAGTGAAGTCCTTTATATTTATATTGCAATGAAGGAGTGAGTGAAGGAGGGTGTGGGGGGAGTTGGCGTATGATAGGAGATGGTAACTGCCCGATTCAGTGGGCTGCTCATTAAGGACATCTTCTTGGAGGAGGTGTGAGGTGCCATTGAGTCCTCAGAGGAGAGAGGAGGCTGCGAGATGAAGGGAAGGATGTGCTGGTCAGCAGCATAAACCTGGGGGCTCCTCAGATGATGCGAGGAGGGGGGAGAAGCCCTGGGTGGGTGTTGCGGGGTCCCCCTCTCTGAAGAAGGACTGTCTGGAGCCATGGGCCCTCTCTTCCTGGGCCAGGCACTGGCCTCTCTAACTCTCCTCTGCTGGGGAGAGGTGGGTAGTGGAGAGTGTGGGGTGAGGGTGGGGAGTGTGTGTGTGTGTGTGTGTGTGTGTGTGTAGGGGCTTTAGTGAGGGCCTGGAGAGGTGGACTGAGATGCTTGAGATGAAAGCACAAAGGGAGCACTTACCATGCAAATGGCCCTGCAGCGGAAGCCTGTTATCGGGAGCATCTAATGGGGTTTGGCAGGGCCAAGGCCAATGCTCCAGGCAGGGCAAGGCTTTCCTGGTTCCCAGGCAGCTGCCTGCCATTGGCATGGGCCCTGGTGCCAGGCACAGCTCCTGGCCCCTCCAGCTAAGGGTCCAGACACACTGGCGTTACCTGGTGCCCTGGGAACCGCCAGCCTTATCCTGCTTTTCCCACCCACTCACCCACCCACATCCTGGGGGCAGCCTCCTCTGGAGCCATCAGACCCTCTCGAGCAGAAACAAGGATGAGGTAGGGGTGAAAGAACAGAACCTGGGGCACCCGTAGGTGAAGGGAAATGCCCGACACCTGCCAGGTCCTCCCTGGCTAGCTGGGAGTGCTCCCTGGAACGTTCTCCTGCCTCCTCCCCACCCGAAGGCCTCCCACTACAGGCAGGACAGGACTGGCCCTGATCAGATACTCACCCAGATAGGGCTAGGAGTTCTGATCTGGGTCCCTGAGCAGCTATGGATTGTTCCTTGGGGAGCTGGGCTGCGTCCCCTGCTTCTTGGGGCCACAGAGGGTCTAGAGTACTCCTGAATCCAACCCAAGTTCCCTCCAGACTGGGAGCTCCTTGAGGGCAGGAGCGCCTCCCAGCGCCCAGCACACACCTGGCACATGGCAGGAGCTTAATAAGGACACTTCTCTGGAGCTTACCATGTACCAGGCGCTGTTCCAAGAGCCCTAGAGATGTGAACTCATTTAATCCTTGCCACACCCCTGTGAGGCAGGTACTGTGGTTGCATTTTAGGGGGTCGGTGAAGTGCCTTGCCCAAGGCAGCACAACTGGTCAGGGGTGGAGGTAGGATTCGAACCCAGCCTGTCTGCCTCCGGTCACGTGCTCCCGCTGGTCAATGTGTATTTGTTAGATGGAATGAGCTCAGCCGGGGAGCGGACATGTCCCAGGTCACCAGTGAGTGCAGGCAGACCCGGGACTAGACTCCCCAGGCCAGAACCACCTTGGAGGCCTGAGGTCCATGGGTCCCTGCCCTCCAGCAGGTGTGAGCGATTGTCCCAAGGTGAACTCTGTTTCTTCTCAGGGGTTTGGTGGTCCCTGGGGCCAGGTGGGTGGGGTTCTCAGGCCTGGAGTGTCGGAGAGCATGGTTTCTTCAAGGGGAGGGGATCGTGCCCACTGACCCTGGACAGACTGGAACATGCAGCACTGGGATTCTTCTGTGGTCCAGGAGAAACCTGCCCAGGAGATGCCAGGGGTGGGCATGTGTATGAGAGTTCACTGGCACTGTTTAAGGAAATAAGTTGAGAAGTTTTCTAAATTTGATGTCATGGCACTATTTCTTCGAAGGAAATGTGATCCCAAACTGCAACACAGAAAACAAATAAAAGGGAAACTGAATCCTGGAAGCCCCCTGGGCTGTCTTCTCTGGCCCCGCAGGGGTCCCCAGGCAGGGCCAGGAGCCTTTTTTGAGAGCAGCCCTGGGCAGACCAGGGCCCAGCGTGGCCTGGGGCCTCTGTGCGGTTGGCTGCCTTTCCTGACCATTAATCGCTACTAAGTGTCATTACCGCTAATAAAATTAACCGACTTTATACTGGACTCCTGGGGCCATCAATCACAGGGTCTATTACATGAAATTAAAAAAAACAGGTGCCTGTGGATGAGGGAAAGGGTGTTTGTCAAGCCTGGCTCACAAGTGCAGCCTAGGGCACACTGGTACTCCATGGCTGTCAGCAGGTCGTGATCAGGGACGGCACCCTTGGTTACACAAACCAGCTCCCAGCCTTGATGCTGTGCTCCAGATGGGAGTGTCTCCAGCAAGAACGCAGCTGACCTCAGGAAGACGCCGGAGCCAGGGGCAGAAAAGCTCCTCAGACTCTCCCTCCCACTCTCACCTCTGCTTCTCTCTATGTGTCTGATTTGTTCTTTTTCTCTCTCTTTGGACCAGCTTCCTCTTTTTATCTCCTGAGGTAGAGGCCCAATCACCCAAAGAAAGAAACAGAGAGCAAGCAACTGTATGCTCTCTTAATTAAAATTCCAAATTCCCAGAGAAAGGACTGATTGGTCCAGCTTGGGTCATGTGATCCTCATTGGTCCAATCCACAGGCCAGAGCAGCAAGCACATGTGATATAAAAAATGGCCAACAGGGGCCACATGGTAACCATGGAGATAGAAGGAACAGGTAGGCAGCCAACCCAACAGGTATCTGCAATAGTAATTTACAGGGCTTAGTAAGAAGCACCCAAAAAGTAATAGATGATATAATATAAATTATATATTAGATAATATAGCTATAATGATATAATAATAGCTATTGTTCTTAAAATGGCATTTGAGACAGGCCTTGAAGGATGTGCAGCCCTGTGGGCAAGAATTCCCATGCCTCTCTGCTGCTGTCTCATGTGTCAATCAGCTGGTATGAAACACAAGAACTGTGTGAGCAGAAGTTGCCCCTCACACCAGCCCCTGGTGTGGGGAGGAGGACATCTAAGGGGCTGGATGGCTGCTGCCCCCTTGCTCGCTGCAGCCCCCGAGCTGCCCTCCACACTGGAAGTCAGTCAGGTGGGGCCTCCTCAGCTGGAGTTGACATCGGATTCTGCTCTGGACCTGCCAAGGGTCAAGCTCGAAGGATTTCCTGTGAGGCTGCAGGGAGGGGTTTGGGTGTAGACCTGGTGGACTGGAAATTTACCCATTTGCCCCCAGATTAATGATTAATGGGTCCCTGCCCTCACCCTGTCTGGGAGGGGAGCCCAGGGCCAGGCTGGGCCCGGAGGAGCCTGATAGCATCTGTCTCTGCTCGGAGGTTTCGGAGATATGCTCCACACTGGGTTGACTGCACCTGATGGGTTTGGAATCTATGGGCACTTTCTGGGGGCACCTGGGGCCTGGCCAGGATGCACACCCTCCCAGGGGCAGGCAGACAGGGTGGAGAATCCAGTCAGATGTCCTGGCTGGGGCAGGTGACTCCAAACAGGAGAGCCAGACCCATGGCCCTTGGGACATGGGCCTCTCTGAACACTCAGGGCTTGGGCACAGGGCTTACCTTGGCCGGGGGGCACAAGAGCAGGAGTGACAAGTGCCACATCCAAGCAGGAGCCTTGAGAGACATGACCTGGTTCCGCCTTTTCTCTTTTACCTTGGCCATGAGGCCAGCATGTTCCAGAAAGGGGCTGCTTCCTCCAGCCCAGGTCCCAGAGTGACGTGTATTCCACCCACACTGAGGGCCACCGGGGTACGGGACAGCAAACATTTTGAACTAGGAAAGCATCTTACACATACTTGTGGGGAGAGGAAAGCTGCGTTCTGATCCTAGCCCCGACCTTCCTGCTGATCTGCCGTATGACTCGGGCCAGTCCCTGCCTCTTCATAAAACCTTTGTTTCCTGATCTGCACAAAGAGAAGACTCTGCCCAGGTCACAGAGTGAAGCATCTTGTAAGGGCAAGAAATTTTGAGAAACTCCAGCTAGCAGGAAGGTGAACCAGCATGTCCCAGGCACTGGTACTTTTCATGTGACCCTCCCAGCAGCTCCGGGAGGTAGAAAGGATCACTCTTCACTTTCCAGAGGAAAACTAAGGCTTTAAGTTTACACAGCTAGGAAGAGGCATCAGACTTAGAACCCGGCAGCCTGACTCCAGAATCCCTGGGCTTTGGATAGAGTAGAATGAGAAGTCTGGGGCTGATGGCCTGATGGAAATTCAGCTCCCTCCCCTTCATCCACCCATCTGTCAGTCCGTCCACCCGCCTACCCTTCCTTCGCTCCTTCCCTCCTTCCTTCCATCCAAACAGGTATTCCCCAGGCATCTCTGTGTAACAGGCACTGAGTGGCCAGATGGTTGAAGATCTACCTGGGAAGTTTGGAAGCGAGTTCGGCTGGCATGGGATTAGTGGGCGGCAACATAACGTAAGGGAGAGAGGAGCATCAGGAACACTGGCTGGGAGTCTGCTGTCTACACCTGTCTGTCTGTCCCCTCTCAGGATACAGCTCTCTCCTCTGGGCAGCAGCAGATACTATGTGCACTATTTCCCAAACTTTCCCTATTCCAGCTGCCCAGGGAATGTGGTAGATACACAGATCCCCAGGTCCCACTCCAGGCCACCCGTATCAGAATTGCCCAGTGTGGATCCTGGGAGTTCATATTTTTAACAAGCACCCCAGATGATTTTTCTGATTGGGCAGGTTTGGGAAATAGGGTGGGTAAGAAGAGCAGAGACTTTGGCGTCTGGAAAACTTGGGTTTGAGATCCTGCACTAGCCCCTGTTACAGGCACCTTGGTTTTCTACTGTGTAACATGGGGACATTGCCCCATGGGGCCAGCCTCCCTCCCAGAAGGGCAGTAAGTGAAGCCTCTGAGAAGGCCCCCTTCTCCTCACCTGCCCCATGTCCACAGGGATTGTCATCCTTCGTCTTCCCTGTCACAACCCCTAAAGGTCACTGGTCTCCCCCCTCTCGCCCTCTCTAGCCTGACCGGGCGGGAGGTCCTGACGCCCTTCCCAGGGCTGGGCACCGCCGCGGCCCCGGCGCAGGGTGGGGCCCACCTGAAGCAGTGTGACCTGCTGAAGCTGTCCCGCCGGCAGAAGCAGCTCTGTCGACGGGAGCCGGGCCTGGCGGAGACGCTGCAGGAGGCCGCGCACCTCAGCCTGCTCGAGTGCCAGTTCCAGTTCCGCCACGAGCGCTGGAACTGCAGCCTGGAGGGGAGGACGGCCCTGCTCAAGAGAGGTAGGGAGAAGGGCTGGGGAGGAGGGGGCTGCAGAGGAGGTTGGGGAGGAGGCGGGCTGGGCACGAGGCTGCCCTTCCTGTTCCCTTGGCACCTGTGCCCAGGCCACACTGCCCTTGTGAACCCAGAAGACTCCTGAGTGAGAAGAGTCCCGGGAGTTAATGAGACCCAGACTTTCCCCCTTTTTGGAGAATGAAGGAGCAAGGAAGACACAGAAGAGGAGGGATAGCTCATCCTGGAGGAGCCCACAGATGAGATGGCTGGTCCCTCAGTCCTCTTTCTCAGGTTCCTCCACACACACACACACAAACGCACAACAAGGTGCAAGAGCAGATAAGCATGGAAGGCAGTTAACGGTTGGCCAAATAACATGAGACAGGCCCAATTCATTTGTTCACTCATTCACCTGTTTCTTTGTTCCTCACACCCATCGATCCATCCTTCCCCGCTTCCCTTCCATTCCTGTCCTGCCTCCCTCCCTCCCTCTCTGTATCCTTCCATGCCCCCACCCAGGCATCTATTCGCTAAGCATCTGTCGAGGCTCACAGAGAGCCAGGCACTGTGCTGGACACTGGAGGCACAGAGCTGGACAGGACCCCGTATGCCCTCGGAAAGCATACAACCTAGGAGGGAAAACAGGTCATCATGTGACTCTATCACCAAGCAGCAAGGGGCTTTTACACAAAGCAGTGGTGGTGTACAGGGGCAGCCAGCCCCCTTTCAGGCCAGCTGCTCTCCATGACTGTGGAGGGTCTGGGGCAGAACCAATGCCCCGCCCCAGTGTCACCAGCACCCCAGCACCCCAGCACCTTGGAGAGCAGGCAGGAGGCACGGAGCTCACGGGGGAGGCCAGCTTTGGCCATGCCGGCACAGTGCAAGAGTTGCCATGGTCCCGGAAGTGGGTGGCTGGTCAGTCTGGGACAAATCAGGCAGGAGACCCAAGGTCACTCTGTCACTGGGTCTCCTCCACAGTAGGTAGCAGAGAATGCCATTCGAGAGGCATCATGAAGCACAGGAAGCCCACAGGGCATATTTCCAGGGATCAGGGGTCTCAGAAATGGGTTGGTCCAACTTGCCCACATGTCTACATGGAGACACTATCAGTGGTTTAGCCCAGCTTTGCCCATCGCCAGGTGCCTGAGTCACTTCTTTTTGCATCGGAGTGTTCTTATCTGTTCAGCAGAGGGAGTAAGTCCTGTCCTGCCGCCCTGGGAGTCTGGGCACATACTCCACAGCGAATTTGAAAGTTCCATTGAAACAGTAACTGGCAGCCTGAGTTTATGGTGCAGGTGACAGGGAGGCTGCCCCGAGCTGTGTCCTCAGGCTCACATGCCCCTCGTCCTGCTCACCACCGCTAGCATCCCCACCGCCCCCTCCTGCCCTGGGACGGCAGCTGGCAGCCTCTGAGCCCACTCTCCTCCTCCCTCCCGGATCCCCCGGTGCCCGGCCCAGGTTTCAAGGAGACAGCCTTCCTGTATGCAGTGTCCTCGGCCGCCCTCACGCACACTTTGGCCCGGGCCTGCAGCGCTGGGCGCATGGAGCGCTGCACCTGCGATGACTCTCCAGGCCTGGAGAGCCGGCAGGCCTGGCAGTGGGGCGTGTGTGGCGACAACCTCAAGTACAGCACCAAGTTCCTGAGCAACTTCCTGGGGCCCAAGAGAGGAAGCAAGGACCTGCGGGCACGGGCAGATGCCCACAACACCCACGTGGGCATCAAGGTGAGCACATACCCAGGTGGCCCGTAACCCTGCCCAGCCAGAGTGCAGGGCTGGGGACCAGGGTCTGCAGGAGGCACTGGCCCTGGCCCCCAGCACACACACAGAGTGGTCCCAAGATGGACCTCATTCCTTCAACCAGCAGTGTTTGGGCATCTACTCTGGACCATTACTAGGTTCCAGGAAGTAGGGAAGGGTCTTGGGCATCATCAGTGGCTGGGAACCAGCTTGGGACCAGGCCTTGGTGAGGCGGGAACATGTTTGGAGAGGGGTCTCCATTCCAAGGACTGGCCTTCCTGCGGGTCCTAGAAACCAACATTGTTTGCAAACTGATGTGGTAAAACCCCTGCCCCTCCTCCATTGTACAAATGGGAAGACAGAGGCCAGCGAAGGGGAGGGACTTAGCTGAGGTCACACAGCAGTGGGAGGACTGGAGGATAAAGAGTATCCAGGTCTATTGGGATGAGAAAGCTGAGAGAGGCTAGTGCTCCAATTCTTTAGGAAATTGAATTGTGTTCTGTGTCCTCATCACTGAGTTGGTATAAACCAGGGCTGCTATGTTCGGTTGTGTAAGCTGTCTACTCCACAAGGACTCTGGGCCCAGGGGAGCAGCTGAGGCTGAGACCCGGCTCACATTGCTCTCAGAGAGGCATGCGCGTTGGCACAGGACTGCCTCTGCCCAGCAGGAGGGGAGCCTTGGGCTAGTGTGCATAAAGGTGCCACGTGGACTAGCTTGAGTCCTATTTGCCCCCCTCCTGTGAGCCTGCCCCTGTCTCTTTCCTATCCTCCTGACATTCCCCTGCCGGGGCTAGCGCTCTGGGACAGGTTTATACTGTGGGCCCCACCTCTGACAGCACCTCCATTCTGCCTCTCCTTGCAGGCCGTGAAGAGTGGCCTCAGGACCACGTGTAAGTGCCACGGTGTGTCCGGCTCCTGCGCCGTGCGCACCTGCTGGAAGCAGCTGTCCCCATTCCGCGAGATGGGCCAGGTGCTGAAGCTGCGCTACGACTCAGCTGTCAAGGTGTCCAGTGCCACCAACGAGGCCTTGGGCCGCCTGGAGTTGTGGGCACCCGCCAGGCCGGGCAGCCCCAACAAGGGCCTGGCCCCCCGGCCTGGGGACCTCGTCTACATGGAGGACTCACCCAGTTTCTGCCGGCCCAGCAAGTACTCGCCAGGCACGGCGGGCAGGGTGTGCTCCCGGGAGGCCAGCTGCAGCAGCCTGTGCTGCGGGCGGGGCTATGACACCCAGAGCCGCCTGGTGGCCTTCTCCTGCCACTGCCAGGTGCAGTGGTGCTGCTATGTGGAGTGCCAGCAGTGCGTGCAGGAGGAGCTCGTGTACACCTGCAAGCACTAGCCCTGTTGCCCAGTGTGCCAGCTGGCAGCCAGGACCTCCCGTGGCACCTGGTCACCTCGAAGCCACCCAGCTGTCCAGCCAGCCCCTCCGGGCAGGCACACACAGCATGCATGCACTCACCGACATACGTGCCAGTGCACACCTACTCCTCTCTCCACCAGGCCTCGGTAGCCTTTCCCTCCCTCAACACTCAGCAAAGAGAGGTGCGGGCCCACCCCTGACCCTGAGGATCCCCAGCCTGGCTGAGGACTTGGAGCAGGAGGGCAGACTGGAAAGGATGTGGAGGGAAATAAGGGAGACCAAGAGGAGAGCAGAACTGAGGGTTTGGAGGGGAAAGAGGGGACATCCCACCATCTCGATTCCTGAGATGAGTGGCCTAGAGGCAGCAAGATGTTGGGAGGCAAGCTCTGGGCCAAGAAGGTGCAAGGAGGCAGTGTCAACCAGAAACAAAGGACGGAGTCTGGCTGTCAGTCCAGCCCTCAGGCCCTGCTCAGGTCGCAGTGAGCCCTGGGGCTGTAGCTCTTCACTACCCCGTGGCTTGACTGCCAGAGAGGCGGAAGGCTGGGTGGGAGGAGCTGTTGGTTTGGAGAAGGGAAGGCTTGGGCTTGCGAGGACCCGAGTTAGATATGCGCCCTGGAGTCCTGTGTCCTTGATTTGGTTTTTAAAAGATGCCTGCGTGGAGGCCTCATTCTGGTCTTGAGAGCTGAGTTATCGGCACCCACCCAGCCCTGCTCAGTAAGAGCACCTGTGAAGGCCAGATCAGTAGGGAGAGCCGGTCCCCAGGGTGGGGCGCAGATCGTGCACCGAGGTTACACAGGGAGACAGTGACCTCTCCCATTTTCCCTGTGACATATAACCTTTAGTCTCAGGCCAGGAGAGGGTGACAGCCCCCTGGTGCCAGGCAGGGACATGGGGAGCTCAGTTTCTCAGTCTCCCCTTGAGCCCGCTTTGGTCAACTGCTTATGGCTGGGGTCCACCTGTGTGGCCCCAACACAGCTGACGTTCGTGTACAGGAGGGTTTGCTTATGGTTCTGATTCTCATTACATTTCTACTCTGATAGCTGCTCATCTAATTAAGGGTTTTTTCCCTGGCTGGAGTTAAAGGCGTGAGAAAGTCTTTGCTAAGCCTGGCTCCTTGGGAGCCCCCTTCATTTACTAATGGCCCCCCACTTTGCCTCTTACCTGAGAATAGAAGTGATTTTACTAATTTCCTCTCATCCTGTGGACATTTCCAGTTCTACCAACTAAGGCTCAGTGTGGGAGGAAGAGAGAGAAACTGGCACACACACAAATACACGCACACATGCAGGTGTGCACACCCCTTAGACCTGCCAGGCTGAGTGTTCCTGTTTAGCAGCACATACCTCTCTGATTCAGGACCAAGACCTTGCAGGGGTCACTTTGCTGGAGGCTGCATGCTTCCCCAGCACAGGGCCCAATGCCAGGAGGAGGGGACCTCCCTTGGGAAGACTTCGGCTGCTTTGCCAGTCCTGCTGCGTCCTCTGTCAGCTTCCTTTCTCCCTGAACCCAGAGTTGCTGACCCTCTACTGAAACAGGAAACTTCAGAATTAGCCGAATGTTCAGAAACTGTCAGTGCAAGTCCCAGAAAGAAGCCCCGGGGCTGCCTGAGACCGCCAAGGGTCTGGAGGAGCTGCCCTGTCTTCAGTGGATCAGGATGACCCTGCAAGATCCTGGAAGGATCCTTGACCGCAGAGGCTCTGATGAGAAGCCAGACTGGCCTGAGGCCCCTCACTGGACTGACTTTGCAGGAAGAGCAAAAAGGAGAGAGGGCTGGCTTTCTGGTTTCTCCCACTCCCCCAATGCGTAGAGACTTTCTCTCTGCCAGCTGATCCATCTTGCCCCTCTGAGACCCCAGCTCTGCTTCCACCCCGGCTCAGCCCTAGGCTCTCTGGCAGGAAGAGGGGGCCTGATCCCAAAACACACCATCTGCGTCCCAACTCTGTGGGCAGCAGGGCTGGTGTTCGGGAGGATAAAGGGCAGAAGCTGAGGGACTGCGGCCGTGGCTGGCCACTAACACCAACCAGGCCAATGGCACGGGCACAGGCTCTGAGGGCCGCTTGGGCTGTGGGGTCCTCCCTGTCCAGCATCTCCCTCTCTTCTCCTTTCTTGCTCCCACCCCTTTCTCTTCCAGTTGCCCCCAGAGGTTCACCTCAGCCCTGCTGGGGCCCCTAGGGACCAGTGACCACTGATTCCTCTTTCTACAGCTTTAAGGGAAACACTCACAGGGTATTTTTTGTCTACCTCACATATATAGTATTTAGGGCGAAAGAATAATTTATATAGCTAAGATATATGAGAAAATATTTATGTTATTTATATAGTTTCTATATTCCATGGGCAGCACCTGTGGGGTCTGTGTGTTCTGCTGGAAGCCATCTGTCTGGGGAGATACAGCCTGGCCTGACTGGGGTCCCCACTGACCTGGACACCAGGTGACTGGAGAGGAGATGGCACAGGCTCCTGTGTCCCGTGACCGGGTCTGTCTCATTGCTGGTGAGCGAGCATGCCGTCAGCACATGAGCCCTGGTGGGCTCCATCTGGCTCCTCCTTGTGGTCTTTGTAAAATCTCTGCTCTTCCAGGTCCCAGGCTCCTCCTTCTGCTCTGGCAAAACTGTCTTGTTCATAATGATAATGACAACAAGGATGACCACACCTTGCATTTGTAAAGCACTTTCGATCTTCAGAAACACTTTCGTCCCCTTAATCTCACTTAATTTCCCCCACTATCCCTGTGGGTTCGGTGGGGCCACATTACTGTGCCCATTTCACAGATGTGGCTGAGAGATGCAGGGCTGTGCTCAAAGTCACACTGGAGAGGTTCGTTCAATGGATATTTCCTGAACTTCTGCGTGGGCCAGGCACCATGGGAGCTGACTTACTCTGAGCCTGGGATCCCCAAAGCCTGGACACACCCTGAGCTCAAGAACCCAAGGAAGTGGCTGCTTCCCTGGCTGTGTGTGACCCTGGCCTTTTGGATCTGGACGGCACATCAGCATTTCCCTATGTGGAGTCCTGGGTCTCAGCGGCTGCAGCTCCCTGAGAGGCCTGGAGAGACGAGGACCCCGTGGAGGGCATGCCAGATGCTCCACCATCGGGCCCACCCTCCTTCTGCCCATGCTGCCGGAGAGTCAGGCTAATCACAGGGCCCCTCCCAGCCCACCAATGGGTTTTGTTTGTTCTCATTTGTGTTTTTATTCTAAAAATGAATTATTTTCCATTGGCTTTCTGGCTTGTCTTGTAAAATCAGCTGCGCTGGCACACAGAGGCTGCATTCCCACCGGGCCACAGTCAGCTGGCAAGAGGGAGCCCCAGCAGACGGGATGCACAGGGCTCCCCCGTTTACCAAGTACCTCCCTCCTCAGCCCATCGCACTTTGGATGTTTCTGCCTGGCTCTGGTGGGCACGTCGTGTCTGCCCCCTGGTCCAGATGAGCTCAGCTTCCCTAGCATCCTCCACTGCCTGGCAGACAGACCAACAGACAGACTCATGCCAACCCTGAAGATTGTTTCTTGCTTTCCAGAGTTTCCTTTCTCAACAACCAGGAACGTCAAATGCTTTTTGTCTCAACACATTTTAGAATTACAATGGGAGCTATCAGATATCCAGCGCCTGTTATGTCCACCCATTCAATCATCGATCATTTGGGGAGCTCCTGCTGAGCGCCGGGCACCTCTCTGAGTGCTGGGGTGCAGCCGTGAGCAAGACCAAGTCCCCGTCTCGTGGGGCTGACGCCCCGGGGGGGAGAGAGACACTAAACCAATAAACGACACGTCAGCTATTTGTACCTATTTTGTCTCGATTTATTGCAATAACCCTGCATGTTGGACATGACCACCCCAACTTATGGTTAAGGAAGTGGAGGTGGGGAGATGTGAAGCCTCCTGAATGCCACTAGCAAGCAGTGGTGTCGAGGTCGGAGCACAGAGCTGCTGGCCTCCAAAGGGTGGATTCTTCCTGCTTTACTGCCGCCTTCCCCCAGACCCAGAGGTCAGTAGGGCAGGGATGGATCACCCCAGTTTATGGATTCTGGGTAAACTGAGGCTTAGAAGAAGTGACAGACCAAGTCAGACCAGGCTGGAGCCTGGGTCCCCTCCCAGAGAGGATAAGTATTTCTGGCGCCCTCACCCTATGGCCAGCAATGCGGGTTGGGGGACACGGGGAAGATAAGGCACAGCAGGAGCCTTTGGGGACTTATGGTCCCACAGGAGAAACGAGAGGCACGGCCATGCAATGGTTGGGGCCATTTATGCTTCAGCCCTAGAGGTCCTCCTCTGGCCACACTGCCTTCCCAGCATGCTTTGGGAAGAGCATGTCCTCAACCAGCTGCTGCTCCTGGGGGTCGGGTGGGGAAGGAGGCCCCTTCTGAGCAAAGGGCAGCAGAGAGGGCTTGTCCCTGCCCTGCCCCAGTTCCTCAGCCCTGCTGGAATCCACACGGGGTCCCCAGGGAGGAAACAGAGGGAGGTCCTCAGTCTGACCCTGAGAGCACCTTTATTTCCATCTGCATGCCTGTCCTCGCATGTCCCTTCTGCCCTGTGTCCCCAGGCCTGAAGACCAGCTGGTTCTGAGTAGTGACAGAAGGGTCCACACGCAGTGGCAGGCTCCAGGGTACCAAGGCATTTTCACCTGTGTCCTCACTTGAGCCTCACAAGGCAGGCACCCTTCTTCCCTTTTAACAGATGGGGAAACTGAGGCACAAAATAGTTAAATGACTCACTGCAGGCCACATAGGTAGGCAGCAGACGTGAGCCTTTGCCTCCAAAGTCTATGTTCTTTCTACCCTACACTGCCTTCAGCCCCCCTTCACCCCCGTTGGAGCCTTTCCCTGAGCCTGCCTGCAAACCAGCTCCCAAACAGCCCCTGAGGCCTCTCCACCCTTAGCTGCACCACTCTTCCTGGGGGTCAGCACTTGCTGGGACAGCCACTAGGTGTGTTCTTGACCATGGTATCCCCCCTCCCTCTTTAAAAACATTTGGCCACATTCGCTCTCTCTCTGTATATGCATATTTATCCTGTTGAGCCATTTGTAAGAACATTGCAGACACCAAGATACTTAAATACTTTATCACACATCTCCTAAGAGCAAGAACATTCTCCAAAAGAACCACAAGGCCAGCATCACATCCAAGAGATTTAATATTGACACAATATTATCTACCACCCATTTCCTATTTGAACTTTCCCAATTGCCCCTTGAAATGTCCTTTATGACTTCTTTTCCTGATCCAGAATCCGCTCAAGAATCAGGCATTGTGCTTTGTCATCATGTCACTCTAGCCGCCTCTGGTCCGGAATAGTCTCCCTGCCTCCTTTGCTTTCACGACACTGACACTTTGAAGGGTTCAGGCTGGATGTCTTGTAGAATGTCTCTCAGTTGAGATGTGTCTGATTGTGTCTTGTGATTAGATTCTGGTTACACATTTTGGCAAGAAGTCTCTGGGGTGGTGCGTGTCCTCCTCTGTGCACGCTGTCAGGAGCCGTGGGATGTCGCTTTGTCGACATTACCGGTGATGTTGAATTTCATCACTTGGTTGAGGTGGTTTCCACCACATCTCTCTGATGTAAAGTTGCGCTTTTTCCTTTGTGATTGATGACTCGTCTGTGGGCTGATGCTTTGAGACTGTGGGAATATCCTCTTGGCCAATAACATTTACCTGACAGTTTCAGCCTTCATTGGCGATCCTTGCCCAAATCAATTGCTAATGGGGATTTTCTAATTCCATCATTCCTTGCCTACTTTTTAGTTGGCATTCTTCTATAAAAAAGAGCTTTCCCTTCTCCCTGACCCTCATGATATTCCTTTTAATCTTCACAATCACCCTAAGGATAAGAATAGTTACTCCCATTTTACAGATGAGGAAACTGAGGTTCAGGGAGCTTAAATTATTTGCCAAGTGAGTAGCAGAGCCGGGATTCAAATTCAGGCTGCTCTCATGCCTGATCTCACACCCACTGCTCTCTGGAATCTTCTCACATTCCTAGGTTTCTTCTCTAATGACTTAGCTCTGAGAAGGAGGTGAGAAGCCGTGCCCTCTCCCAGGAGAATTCTTGTAGCAGGTGGGGAAGGCATTCAGAGCAGCAGTTGTCGGGGAGATTTCCTCTCTTGAAATCATGGAGCAGCCCTGCTCCTGCCTCCCCACCCACCTCCCACCTTAGAGGCCTGGCAGTGCCAACGCCTCCCTCTCTGTTGCCTGGGAGGACCCCCCACCCCGGCCAGCCCTGCTGTTGTCCTTGCTGGGTTCCCAGCTCTGAGGAGCACGACTGTGGTGACCCCATGTCCTGGAGCTCCTATGGTAGGCCCAAGGTTGATCACTCTGCCCCACTGACTCCTGAAGACTCGTGGAAGGGTCCTGTAGGTCCGACTTCCACTGGGAAAATGTGATTCCTGTCCAGCCAGCAAGCATAACCTGCTGAGCCCTGCTCTAGAAGAGAGGCTGTCAAGGACCAGATGGACTACCTGTGATTGGGGTGGGGATGTTCTGCAGAGAGCCTGGCAGGGTGGGCGCCTCTGCCTCCCTCGACCCTCCCAGTTTATTTCCCACTCTGCTCCATGCATCTGTCACCCGGTGTCCCTTCATGGAACCGCTCACTCAGCAGACACTAACTAGCTGCCCACAGCGCACTGGGCATGTGCCGGGTGCCAGGGTTATGAGACCTAGGCCTGGCCCTCAGAGGGGTCACAGACAAAGAGACAGACAAGGAAAGAGGTCACTAGGTGCAAAGAGCTGTGAAAGGCACTGACTGCACGGAGCTTGGGTCCCGTTTCCTTGGATCATCTGTTGAACCACCAGGGCAGCTCTGGGGTGAGTGCAACCTTGACCGCCATTTTATAGGGAAGGAAACTAAAGCTCAGAGAGGGTCCCTGCCATGCCCAAGGCCCCACAATACATAGCAGGGCTGGAAAGGAAACAGCCCCTTCATGCCCCTTCTTCCCTAGTGCAGGGTGCGGCTTGTGCAAAGGGCTGGGCACCAGGGCAAAGGCAGCATCACGGAATGGCAAGGATCCCCGTGATGTGGCCAGCGGTATCTTCCTCCCTCTCCCTCGGGCCTCCTGCCTGTCTTCCTTCTCCTTCCCTCTCCCTCTCTCTCCTCCTTGCATACCTGCCAGCTGAGGCAGACTGCCTCTTGGGTGTCTTATCCCCTCTACTCCCATCCCTCCTCGAGTCCCCAGGGGCTGTGGGGCCCACATTCCTCCCCGGCTCTCTCAGGCCCATTAGTGTGTTTACGCTGGAGCTGTCCCAGGGGAGCCGAGCCTGGACCCTCCCCACCCCTCCCCACCCCCACCAAGGAGAGTGGACAGTTGAGAGGTGGAGGCCGGTCAGAGCCACAGGAGAACCTGACCCAGCGTCCGAATTCCTGCCCCTCTGTCTGAACAAGTCCAGGGCGGCCAACGGTAGCCCCCGGGTCCCCGTACCCCTTCCCGCACAGCCCCTCCCGGGGCTGACAGGCCCTAATCTGAGCTGTCTTCGTGCAGCCAGCCCTCCGAGCCCGGGGTCACCTGATGCCGACACATTTTAATTCAGAAGCTGATTTCTGCTTGTTGGCAACATGTCATTTCTGAAATTGCTTTCTCTGCCCAGAGGCGGGAGATGTCAGAGCCGTGCAGGTGTTACAGCAGTGCCGCCCCCACCCTAGCCCCCCCAAGTTCAGGAAGGATTAGGGGGCGTGGGGGGTGCACAGTAGATTCTGAAGCTCTGCTTCTCATGTTTCCCTAAGGGCTGGAGGCCAGAGATGGGGGATGCTGGGAACAGCCTCAGCTTTCCTCTCTTGCCCAAAGACAGAGGCCCAGAGTTGGGTAAGTGAAATTGCTGCTAAGACTGACAACATCCAGATTTAGTCTGTTTTGAACATGTTCTATACAGGTGCCAGGCACCCTGCAAAGTGCCTCTCATGCATTCTCATGTTTGAACCTCAAACTGAGGCTCAGAGAGGTTAGATCACTTACCTGAGGTCACACAGCAAGTATGTGGCAGAGCTGGGACTCAAACCCAGTGAGGGCAACAGCCAGACTGGAATTTGGAGGTCTGGGAAGAGATGGGCCACAGAGCTGGGGAGGACTTGGGGGCTGGCTTCTCCTTTGCTTGCTTCACGCTCTGGCCTAAATACCTTCAGTGAAATTTGCCTGCTCCCCTAACTTCCCCACTCTTGCAACCCACCAAATAGTTATCTGCTCCCCCTTTTACATTTTCTTAGCATTTTGCACATACCTTGATTAACAATTATCTCTTAAAATTGTCCCCCTTTGTTTTATTGGATGAATGAACAAATGAATTTAAGAATCTTGCTCTCCATGCTGTTTCCCCATCCCCATTTCCCACCCCAGCAGCATCCCACCATAGCAGACTTCCTGTTTGAGCGGGTACCACGTCCCTCCCTGACATGCTGGCTCCTCACTGGCCATGCTCCCTGCCCTTTTCTCTCCTCCTTTTCTCTCCCCTCACTCCCTCTTGCCTCCCCATCCCAACTCCTAGAATGCCTGGCTGCCTCAAGCACCAGGAACGAGGCGATGCAGAAGCCTAATCCGGCAGCTCCCACGAGATGAGGGCTGCTTTCTGCATCCCTGGGCAGGGAACGAGCTAATCCAGCTGGAGAGCAGCCTGCTGGTCTCCTCGTAAAGATGCTGCAGGGGCCAACGCACCCACCCACCCAGGGTGGTGCTCGCAGCTCCACCTGCTTCCCAGGGATGAAGTTCTCCCTCCTAACTCTCCCTCCAGCTCTTCAGAGGACCCACAGCTGTGTGTGCTTGCCCCCTGGCCTGGCCAGAGCTAGGGGCATGGCCAGATTGGCTGGTGTAGAGCCCAAGACAGAAAACCGTCTGACCCCCCTCATGCACTCATTGCGTTGGTATCCAGCGTCAGCTTTGAGCAAAAGGCTCCCACAGCTCTCGTTTCATTTTGGTGCTGGCAGAAAGCAGTAGCAGATGGAAGGGTAAAAATAGAGAAAACATCAAAGATCCATTGAGACTTAATGGGCCTCTTCCCATTTTACAGATGGAGAAAACTGAGGCCCAAGCTGAGCAGCAGCAGCAGCAGCAATCACATCCTAAACACAACAGCGGGGTCAGGATCGAGCAGGCACAGGGGACCTGTGCAGTGTGGGGCCTGTCTAGTTCCTGGTACACGGCTCTCTGCTTTGTGATAATTTAGTGAGGGGTCCTATTTACGTGCCAATTAAAAATTAAACTTAAAAAGATGAAATGAGGATCCATTTCACAGAGAATGGGCAAATGTCCTAGAAGAAGGGACAGGCGGTCTTTAAAAGTCAGATAAACAGAGTCGTGGGGTGAGCACTGTCTTGGGAGTTAGAGCCAAGCAGGCAAGTTGCTTTTCTTCTCTGAGCCTCAGTCATTAACATAAACAAACAAGCAACAACAAAACCTCTATATAGATATCCCTTGATAGACAGACAGACAGAGAGACAGACAGACATTACATACACAGTACTCCTCCTGTGAGCCAGGCACCTTACCAGGCCCTGGGGATGAAGCAGTTAACGAGGCAGGCACTGTCCCTGCTCCTACAGGACAGAAGACAGATAAACAAGTCATCACCACTCAGCGAGATGGAACTGACAGCCCTGGCCGCCCGGGGCTGCTGGACCCGCGGCTGGGGCACCGGGGTGCAAGAGCGGGAAGATGTCACTGTATTACCTGTTGTTGCTTTCAGATTATGAACCATGTGAAAGCATTACTTAACCCCCCCCCCCCGCCAAAAATAAATAAAATAAAAAACGGAATAAAAATTAAGTGTGATGAGTGCTAACAGGGGGCAAGTACGGGGTGCTTATGGGGGGAACCCTGCAGGGTTGGTGCAGACCTGGCCCAGGGGAAGCGAGAGGAGGTTCCCCAGAGGAGTGGCCGCCCAGCCCTGGCCCGAGGCTTACTGAGGCCTTGGCCAGGTGAGGAGTTGGAGGGGGAGACAGGTGTTAGTGGGAAGGTTACAGCGTGAAGTGATAAACCCAGCCTGGCAGGCTCACTGGGAGGATTAGAGGCTGTCTCCAGAAAGTGCCTGGCACACAGGATGTGCTTCATGTATAGTAGCCACTACTATTATTATGTCCCAGTTACAGTTGCTGTTATTGGCAGGGGTTGGGAGAGTCGTGTTGCCACTGACTCTGTGATATATTCCTGGGCCTCTGTGAGTCCCTTGGTGACAGGACTCCTGGCCCTGCTGCAGCATTTTATAGTTTACACGGGTCCAGCCCTAGGCACAAGAAGGCAGAGAGGAGGCCTAAGCTGAGGTTGCCCTGTTCTGGGGGGGCCTTGGCTCTTCTAGAATCCGCTCCCCCTCAAACACAGGACCAAAACAGCCCCTGACTTCTGATGCAAGGGACAGCTGCCCAGGTTGTTTCATCTCATAGCACAGACCAAGAAACCTCCCGGTGCTGGGAAGGGACAGAATGCCCTCCCCACCCCGGGCCCAAGGCTGTGCATGGCATGGCTGTGAACCCCAGTGCTGTGAGCACTCACGACGCGCCCAGTGCTGCACAGATGCCTTGCGTAGATTAACTGCTCTCCTCACAGCCACCCTGCGGGGAGCGGGTACCGTAATTACTCCCCATCATACAGATGAGGAAGCCGAGGCATGCAAAGGCTAAGTAACCTTCATGAGGTCACGTTCATGAGGTCACATGGTCAGGCTTTGACCCCAGATGGCCTCTCAGCCACTTTCTGGCCTTAAAGCAGAGCTCCCGGGTCTCAACTCTTCTCTGCTTGCCTGCTCAGCCCTGCCTCGCAGCAGGAAGAGGGCCATTTCCTCCAACTTGGCAGAGCCCACCAAGCACGACTAAAACCTTATTCGAGTCCTAGACTTAGGATGCATGGTGACATCAATTACATTCTGAAAATCTGATTTCCAGGGAGGCTGGACCGTCGGAGTTGGCTACGTCTGGATGCAGGATAGGGTGGGGGTGCGTAGCCCATTTAGAGGCCTTCCGGAATCAGGCCCTCTGGGGTGTGACAGCCTTAGCCTGACAGGAACTGCTTCCCTCAGGAGGAGGGGGGTGCTCAGCATGTAGTCCTGACTCCACAGTCACAGACTCAGAGAGCTGTGGGCCAGCGAGGCACAGGGAAGCCGTGCTGGCGGCCAGGTCCTCTCTCTCCATTCTTGGAAGAAAGTGGGAGTCCCATCTTAACCCACAGCCTCATGATGGCCTTGGCAGGGTCCAGCCAACTGTCAGTGGTCATGGCTTCCAGCCCCTGATTAGCTAAATGGACTTCTGATCTCTGACTCCTGAAAAGCTACTTAAGATCTCTGACCTCTGTGTTCTTGGCCCTCCTTCTCTCTGGCACTCACCTGGCCCCATCATCCATGCCTGTGGGGTGATTATGAATGTACATCCTTTCTTCCCTTCCAGACCCTGCAGGGAGGGGTCCCACACAGCCCTGAATGTGGTAGTTGCATCTCATTGGTCCTGAGCCAGGCCATTGACTTTTGACCTTTAGACAGCAGAGGAAGGCCTCTGTGAGCAGCGGACCCCAGCCTTGCAGTCCGGATCAACATTCTTTACTGATGGACCTCTCTGCGCCATCAGTAAAATAGGGATAGATAGTAACACTAACATCTACACCGTGAGGATTGCATTCGTTCCTACAAGCGCTCAGAACAGTGTCTGGCACACCGTCAGCTCTAAACAAGCATTAGCTGCTATTGTTAGAAGACTCTGGCCCTCTGGCTCTTGGGCAGCCCCTCTCATTCCACCACTCTGGGCCTGCCTGAGCCTCCATCCCCGAGGCCCTGCCTCACTCCCATGTCTGCTCTGTGTCTCTCTGTCCCCCGTTCCTCCTCCTCTCTCTCCTTCCCTCCCTGCTACCCGCTGCTCCTGCAGCCCTTGGCTGCCTAATAATGCTGCTGTCAGTTCAGATTAGAGCCCATTACGTTCCTTCATCTCAGCTTAAAATTTTTGTGGTTTCCCAGCTCTACCTAAAGTGCTCCACGAGGGCCAAGGGCTGCCCAGCTGGAGGAAGCTTCGGGAGGAGGAATGTGGGTCTGTGAGTTCCCAGGTGGGCTCTCCTGGATTCCTGATGCTCAGAGATGGGCCTGGAGTCGGGGATGGGGGCGAGGAGGAGTGGCCCCGCTGTGCACTGTGCTCAGGAGACCAGGGAAGGGAGGTGTTGGAATCTCAGCGCCATTGCCTTGGGGTAGACTCCCACCCAGTGTCCCGTGATAGATGGAGCCACACTGGGGGCCATGTCTTGGGCACTCAGTCTGAGAGGAGCGCCACGGTGGAATTCTGCAAGTGGGAGGCTCCTGGCAAAACCACTGGGCCCAGGCCTTGAGCTGGGGTCCAGCTCCCTCGGCCATAGGTGCGGCCTCTCTTCGCAGCCCTTCTCAGACCTCGCCACAAGTCTGCCTTCCTTAGGCCCAAGCTCCAGGGATCTCACCAGCCACAGGGAGCCCTCAGGGAACCTGGGTGAGGCTCACAGGAAGGGACAACAGTGGGAGCAAGGGGACGGAAGGGGGCAGTGTGCAAGGAGCAGGGAGACAGACAAACAAGCACTTTGGTGAGTGCTTTCTGCGCCGGCAGTGTGCCAGGCCTTTCGGGGGGCGGGGGGGGCCTCCTCTTAATTCCCACAACAGCCCCTCCCCCCACCAGGTCGGCATTGCTGTCACTGCTTCACAGGTGGGAAACTGAGGCGCAGAGAAATGAAGTGGCTTGCCTAAGGGCACACAGCTGGGAAGGGGAAAAGCAGGATTTGAATTCAGTTTGTTGCAGAGCGTCTGACAAGGAGAGACAGAAGGAGGGCCCCTTGTAGAATCTCGGGGTCTCTCTGGCTAGTCCCATTCCCTAGCAGATCTCAGTGCAGAACCCTGACATTCCACGTCTGGGTCTTCCCTGCTTTGTGACTCGGGTATTATGTGTTGTTGTGCGTAGCGCTTTCTGGTTTCCGAAGTGTCTTCCGTGCTATTATTCCTTTGTTGAGGAGTAGCCCCCCATAGCCCACACGGTAGGCAGGGCATGACTTGTCATCCCCTTTTACAGATGAGGAAACTGAGGCTCAGAGAGGTGAAGCCCCTTGCCAAGGTCACAGGTAGAACATGACCGAGACAGAACTCAAACCAAGGTCTTCAGGGCCCAGATGTGCAGAGCGGGGACCCTGGACACTGGTTTCTCCAATGGACGAGAATCATCATTCACCCCTATGCTCTGCAGAGTTCCCAGCTATGCTGCCCCAAAAGCTGAGAGGCTTCCAATGGATACCCAAGTGGGAGATCTGGTCTGGGCCCCTCAAACCTTCTCCTGTCCTGGTCCATCAGTTCAGTCGGGGGATGTCCGTTGGCCTGTAGAGAACGCTGGGAGAAAATTACCATGAAATGTCTCCCTTTCCACCAGGCCCAACAGCCTTCCAGCTGGAAATGTCCTCAACCACTGCCACCGGGTCCCAGAACCTTTCTGTGCTCTGCTCACTCGGGCCAGAGGATCACCTTGTGCAGGAGCCTTGGGGACCCCACAGCTTTCTTGGTTCTAAACAAAATGGTCTCTCTTTCTAGTGAAAGAGTCCAGTCCTCAGAGTTTCAAAGTCCCTCCCTTTACACTTGGTGGCTGGACATGTCACACCCCTGCTTGAAAACCTTGGCTCTTTATCCATAGGTGTGTTCCTCAGCCTTTGCCACCATCCCAGCCACACCTCCAGGACCCTCAAGGTGCCCCGTGCCCCAGTCAACTGTGCCACTTCACCTCTCCCTGAATGTGCCCACATCTTCTCACCTCCGTGCCTTTGCTTGTGCCAGTCTCACTGAGAACGACCGTCCTCCCTTTGTCCACCTGACTCACTCCTCCCCAGCCTTAAAGGCTCAGCAGCAGAAAACTTCCCGACACCCCCTAGAGTGAAGCACTGCCTCTTCCGAGCCCCCACCGTCAAACGGGTTCTCCTTTGCGTTTGCGCTAAGTGCCCTGTGTCATAGGCAACTGAGCATCCGTCTCTCCCTCCCTCACCGGATCGAGAGCTCCCTGGGAACAAGGCCTGGCTCTCATCCGCCTCAATTCCTGAAAGTTCTTCTCCTTCTTCCCTTCTTCCTCTCTTCTCCCCTCACTCCTTCAGTAAATATTTATTCAGTCCTACACCTGTGCCAAGTCAGGTGTCGGGGGTTCAGGGTGAACAAAAAGACACAGTCTAGTTGTCGTGAAGTTTACAATTTAGTGGAGGATGTAGATAGTCAAACATTCATACAATTAATCAAAGGATCGATTAGCACTGTGATAGCAGCTCTGTTGAAGAACTACGGCATGCTGGGTTGTTCAGCCCACGACTACCTGAACTTTCTTAAGAAGCACCTGATAGTGAGGAGCAGGTTGCTGCTTTCGAATCTTTCATAGCAACCCAGCATCGTGTTGACTTGACTCTCAGAACATCCATGTGGCCAGCAAAGTTTCAGCTTGTGGTTCTTTATGAACTCCAGATCCTTTTTAGCTCTCCTTGCTCAGACTCATTTATTCCCCCCCACCAGCCATTTACAGAGGCTCTGCTAGCCCAATCACTTGTGGATGGAGGATGTCTCCTTGTGGGACATGCTAGGAAGTGCTGGGAAGGTCAGAGCCCCCTTGACTTGGGCACGTTATTATCTGCATGCCGTTTGTGGAATTTTCTCACCACGGGGAGAGGTGAGAACAGCATCAAATTCTGAGTTGAGGTTGGAAGCCTGAAGAAAAATCAAAGTGAAAAGGCTCTGGCTTCTAGAGGCTGGGTAGAGGAAAAGAAGCAAGGGGTCCAATTCATTCTCCTGGGCAAGGGCAGGTCCTCAGAAGAGTCGAGCAGGCCAGACAAGCCTGTGGGTCCCTAGTGGGGCCAGATGGTGGACATCATGCTTCCAGGGTCTGTCTGGGGTGGAGACGCCTTGGACGTCTTTGTTGAGACGTACACAATGAAGACTAGCACAGCTGGGTTGGCATAGCTAGCTGCCTTGACACCACTGGCTTACCGTCCGTCTGCCTGTGGTGCTCAGCAACCTGTTCCCCCCTGTGCCTTGGTTTGTCCTGTAACTCAGACCATGATTTTTACCTACTTCCATTCTTCATGGCCAGTGAATTAGCTCCCAAGATTTGAGAATGTTCCAGATGATCATCACGTTTCTTAGGTGCTGCCTCTTTATCATCCGTACAACCAACAAACGCTCATTGAACACCCAGTGTGTCCAAAACTCTGTTGGGTTGCAGTGGCGTAATGAAGTCACCCCAGCATTGATTACTCTAAGCTGATTGTCCCAGTTCCTTTAACCTCAATACTTTAGGTATAAAGAGGAGAATTGAAGATACAGCCCCCATCCTCAAGGGACTTACAGCCTCATGGGACTAACCACGCAGCAATGTGACTGACCGAGTCCCTTTCCTTCTCTGGGCCTTCGGCTCCTGCTCTGTAATAACCAGGAGGATCAGGCTCCCTGACCCGGAGTGCTTGCCAGGCCTCCTATAACTCCAATGTAGGTTCTGCGTGTAAGGTCACCAGGTGATGTGCAGGAATCATTTAAGTCCCTTTAAGACAGGTGCCAGGAAACCTACCAATTGGATAATTAGGCTTGCCCTGACCCCTCATCCCTTGAGGGAGCAGACGTGGACCTCAGCTGCCCTCCCCACGGTGGTGGGCGGAAGCGCTGGGCGCCGCGGGGGTCCCCGGGTGGAATGTGGCCATGGTGGGCGCTGGGACACAGGGCTCGGCTGACAGATCTAAGGCTGCCGCCTGCCACCAGGTCTCCACAGGGCGGCCTGCTAGCCTCCCTCCTGTGGAATGACGAGCCCTGCTCCCCCCTACCTGGCGTTTAATCTTTAATGCAGCCCCAGTTGCCCTCCGGCAGGACCCATCAACCCACCCGCTCTGATAAAAGCGATAATTAGCTCTTTTTCAACTTTTCACTTCTCCCCCCTCCACTCTGATGTGTGAGCATCGGGAGAATTCCAGCTAATGGGCCTGCCCTCAGCCAATTCCCCAGCCCATGCAGGCCGGAATGCACGGGGTCATTAGCCAGGCCTCCCGGGCAGGGGCCTGTGCTCGGGACGTGCTTGCCTGCCCCATCTGGGGTGCCCCAGCCACCCGGGAGAGGGCCCAGCCTCAGCAGAGCAGACCTGCCCAGACCTGCTGGATCCCACCTTCCTCAGCGGCAGCCCCTGCCTGCACCTCAGCAGAGCCCACTGGGAAGTGGCCTTAGGCTCCCAAGAGGCCAGGCTGAGAGGACACGGGGCCATCCGTCCCCAGGCATTGCCCTGCTTCCAGGGCAGGGAGCCCAGCCTGGGTTCAGCCACCGGTCAGTACAGAGGCTGCTGGCTGGGATCCCCCAGCCCCGCCCCGTCAGTGACTTACAATAACTAATTTGTGCACAGCGCCTGTCCCTTACGAAATGCTTCCAGATAGCTTGGCTCAGAGGTGGACACAGCCCAGGGCTTAACCGTACAGGCTTGGGAGCTGCCCCTCAGGAGCACGGGGCAGTTCTGGCTTAGCCCCTCTTTCTTTCTTCTCTGACCAGCTCTGGCCAATGCCCATAGACTCATTGGTCACCTAGTGCCAGAGGCTGCCAGCACCTAGAACCATAGGGCCTCCATCACTAATGCCGCAGGATCACCAGCACCCAGACTGTCCAGGGCTATCAAGTCTAGAGCCACTGCCTCCAAGGGTCATAAACAGGGCCACTGATGCCTACAATTAGAGGTTACTGTTAGCCAGGGCCACCTTCACCTGGAAACCCAGGGCCACATTCTTCTGGTGTTGTTGACATCTGGAACCACCTAGACCCAGAAGGCACAGGTACCTAGAACCCCAGAAAAGCCCAACCAGGGCTGCCATAAACTAGAACTCCAGGGTCACCCTGAGCCAGTTTGATGAGCCACAGGGTCACTGATGTCTAGTCCGTCCTTGGACTCGTACTGGATTGAGGAACTTTGTAGTAAGGTCATGCCGGCACTCAGCAAATGGCTTTCCTCACATAGGCTCTGGGTGTGGTATAGTTTCCTTTACTGACTCTGCTCAGGGAGGGAATATCACAGAGATCCCTGGAGTGCTTCTTCCACTGCCTGGACCAAAGGCCTCTTCGCCTACCTGGGTCCTGGACTCTCACTGGGTGCTTTCCAAAGAGGAAAAGAAGAGGTGTCACATGTCACGTGGGGGGTCCTGCACACCCAGCATTCGTCCCTGAACGGGGCTTGTTCAGCAAGGGAGGGAGTGCATGGCTTCCTCATGCGGTCTCCTCTTTTTCCTGGAAGTACTTTGGGTAGTAGGATCATTGGGCTTCCTGGAGGAGATAGCATTAATGCCCCCAGAGACAGAGCAGAACGTTGTCAGGGATGGGTCACTGGGGCCAGGGCCTCCCTAAATCATACTCTCTCCATCCCACCTACCCGAGGGCCAGCATTTCTCCACACTTTGCAGCCTTGGACACTACTATCTGATGGAAAAATGTGAGAAAGGACTTTTCACTTCCCCACCCTCCCCCAGCCAGCAGATACACAGCTTCAGAATGTCACAAAACTCGACAGAAAAAGTCGCAAGCTCTTAATAACTGAAATCTTAGTAATATCAATAAAAAAAAGTTGTACATTTAAAATAGCTCCCATGAGGGGCCTTGGCCTATACCCCAAGGGTTTCCACTGCTAAGTTCAAGTGTCTCTCAGGAAGCAAGCTACTCAGTCACTCTCCTCCGACTCTGGCCATAGCCTGTGCCCATGGCTGCTCCCACGGGACTGGCCTCCTCTCTGGCTCAGTGGGGCCTCCAGCCACCCCACTGTGTGTGAGGAGGGCACAGGCAAGACCTGTGGGGATGACAGGGCTGGAGGAGAGTTAGAGATTAGGGCGAGGAGGGTAGGTAAGGAGGCAGGTGAAGAGGAGAGACAACCAAACATACATAAAAGTCGCGCTGGGGTTTCTTGCCTTGTGGAACCTCAGATTCTAGGGGTGATCCTTGTCTAATAGAGCCAGCCTCGACAGAGCCAGACAGCTGTGTATTTCCACAGTAGTAACGACAGCACCTAGCATCCCTCACACATCGGAACCGTCATACGCTGCTGGTGGGAACACAATGTGGGGCAACTGCTTTGGAAAACACTGCAGCAATTCCTCTAAGTATTAGACGGAGGATAACCACATGACTCAGCAATTCCCCTCCTAGGTATTTACCCAAGAGAATTGAAACATATGTCCGTCCACAAATTTGTACAGGAATGCTCATAACAGCATTATTCATAATAGTGAAAAGGTGGAAACAAATCAGAGTCCACCAACTGGTGAAGGAATGACAGGTGTGGGGTATCCATCCGCTGGAATAGTACTCAGCCATGAAAAGGAATGAAGCACTGAGGCACGCCACACACGGATGAGCCTCGAACATAGTATTCTGAATAAAAGAAGCCAGTCGCAAAACACCACATACTGTTGGATGCCATTCATAGGAAGTGTCCAGAACAGGAAATCCATAGAGATGGAAAATAGTGTTGCCTATGACTAGGTAAAGGAGGGCATGGGACTGATTCCTAATGGGTTTGGGTTTTTGGGGGCAGATGACAAAAATGCTCTGAAATTAGATAGTGGTGGTGGTTGCACAACTCAGTGAATTGTACACTGAACTGTATCCTGTGAAAGGGTGAACTTCACTGTATGTGAGTTCTACCCCAAGAGAGCTGTTACTTAGAAAACGCTAGCAAACTGTATTAGGTAAGTTGATTGGTATCTCATTTAATTCTTAAAATGAGCCACACCAGAGGTAGAGAGGTGGTCTAGTGGAGTAAAGAGCACAGACTTTCTAGTCCAGCTATGAGAATACAGCCCCAACTCTACCCTCTACTAGTTCAGGGACGTTGAACAGGCCCTCAACCTTCACGAGACTCAGAGTCCTCATCCGCAAAATGGGCACAATGGTCCGTATGTTATATACACAGCATGGTGCCTGGGGTGTGTAGGCATCCATACTATGACAGATGCTTCCTTCACAACGTCCTCCCATCCTTTCCTACTTCTCCAGCCCCTCAAAGTGCAGTCACCCTTAGAGGCTGAGGATGGTGAAGCATAAGGAGAAGCATTTCTGAGAGGCTTGCATCTACTTCTCTCTGTCACCTCGCTCTTGTGTGTTCAGCATCATGGGACACAGAAGGATGGGGTGGTTACAATTCTAGCTAGTCTCTGTCAGACACTTTTGCAGCAGATTTATGTTTTGTTTTTTTTCATTTCACCCCAGAAAAGTGGTCTGGGCTGTAGATATGATCCATTCATTCATTCATTCATTCATTCATTCATTATTAGACACCATGTACAGGCCAGGCTGTGCTCTAGGATGCAGTGGGGACCAAGACAGTGCAGGGTCTGGGCTTCATGGGGCTGCTATTCGAGTAGGGGGAGGTAGAGAATAAAGAAGTAAACCTATGAATGATGTATCTTCTGATCAGTTATAATGCAATTAAGACAAATAAAGGTGGAAGGGACTTCCTTATATTGGTGTTCAAGGAAGGTTACTCTGAAAAACTGGCTTCTGAGCTCAGAAAGGAGGAGGGCATTGAAGCGGAGGGAGCTGACGTGGGAACAAGCCCGGCACGTTGAAAGAACAGCAAGGAGGCCAGGGCGGCACGGGGGAGTGAGAAGGGGAGACCCTGAGGCGGGCGGGGGCCTATCTCACAGAACGCGCTGTCTGCATTAGGGGCTTGGATTTTGTACCTGGTGCAGTCGGCTGCCCTGGGAAGGTTCCCTAGACTTCTTCTGAGGGGGAACTGGAAGGGAACAGCAGAATCCCAGGGAATATGTCCAGTATGGTGTCTCCTCATGCTTATGGCAATGGAGTGAGGGGGAGTCATTTGCAACAAGTCGGTTGGTTCCCTCCACAACGCCCAGCCAGCACATACTGCCTCTGGCTGGCTGGAGCAAAATTCTTACCACGAAGATTCCATCTGGTACCTACTATGGACCCAGCTGGACAAGCAGCCTCCCTCCCTGGATGCTGCCTTGAAGCATCTTCCTTCTGGTCAGGTCACGTGGAGCACATGAGGTTGGGTGGTGTTTTTCGCTTTGCTGTACATCAAGCCTGTTCTTTGGCTGTAAATTGTTTCTGAAGAAACGGAGGCTCACAGATGCTTACTTGTACAAACCTTGTCAGAAACAGATGGGGGTGTCTGTACCAGGGAGGGGGCAATGCACTGAAACAGGCTTTGTCCTCATACAGATGTGGGGTTCACAGTCACTCAGTGGACACCTAGATTGTGTGTGTGTGTCTGTGTGTGTGTGTACAGACTGAGATAGAGAGAAGGCTGTGGCAGGAAGTGTTCACTTGGCCAAGTTTTAACAACAAACATGGAGCAGTTTGTGGCCAAGCAGTCAGTCTGGAACGAAAAACAAACAGACAGAGCAGGGGACTGAGAAAGGCAGGGATGGGTTTACCAAGCCACTCCCGGGACGCAGGAGGAAGCACAACATGCTCGGCTCTTTCATCTTGTTGCCAACAGACACTGTGAGCAGCCAGCTCCCCCTTCTTCTTGGTGAAGAGAACCCCAGTTCTGACAACATGCCCATTCTCCCTGGGGAAGGGATCTCCACCCCCAGCTCGGGGTGAATCCAGATGTGAGCACCCCTCTGCCCTGTTCAGAGGTTCATTTGAACGTGGGCAGGTGATGCAGTGCTAGTCAATGAGGGTGGAAGGCAAGTTCTGCTGGGACTAGTGGGAAAGGTCTCCTCTCTCTTAAAAAGGGATGCGAGAAGAAACTGCTTCTCTTACGCTTCAGCTATCTACAGTATTGGCCTGCAGAACCCGGATGTGCGGCAGCCATTTTGGCACCACGAGGTGAGCTGGCAAGCATTTAGGGGTTAGTCAGGCAGAAAGGTAGAAAAAAATCTGAGTTCTCAGTGATGCCACTGAGTCTCTGAATTGACCAATTCTGGAGCCTCCTGCCTCTGGCCTTCTTGCTATGTGAGATAAGTTTTCCTTGTCGTTTAAGCCATTTCAAGCAGGGCTCCCAGGTACTTCTATCCTAATCAATACTGTCTCCCTCACTGGAAAAATTTGAAGGTAATGACCATGGCTTCCTCACCTCCAGATCTCCAGCACCCAACACAAAGCCCAGCTTATTGTTGGATGGAAAGATGGATGGATGGAAAGATGGATGGATGGAGCTCACCATCTCTCACAGCAACTTTGTCCCAGCATCTGCTCATCTTGCCCACGCTCAAATGAACCTCTGAACAGGGCAGAGGGATGCTCACACCTGGATTTACCCCTGAGCTGAGGGTGGAGATTCATTCCCCAGGGAGAATGGGTATGTCATCAGAACTGGGGTTCTCTTTACCAAGAAGAAGGGGGACCTTCTACTCACAGTGTCTGTTGGCAACCAGATGAAAGAGCCGAGCATTTTGTGTTTCTTCCTGCATGCTGGGAGTGGCTTGGTAAACCCATCCCGCCTCTCTCATTTTATCCTATCAAGGTCAAAGTGGACTGAAGAGGCATAAAGTCCCAAACTCAGAAGAACTGGATGAAGCCTTCACCTAACACAGGCCTGAGCTCTGCCTGCGTCTAACAGGAATACTGAGACCCTCCCAGCAAAGGTCTCAGAAAGAGCCCCTTGCCCAGGGCTCCCTGCAAACTCTGCCTCTCCCTTGGAGATAATGCACTTTGGGGACCCCTCCCCGGGCCTCCACCTCCCAACACACAGCACAGGAGCTGTCCACATCTGCTGCAAAGGAACCAGCTCTGGGATTTTGGAACAGGTCTCCCCGTGTCCCAAAGCCTCAGTTTCTACGCTGGATAAAGGGTAACTGCAGTGGCCCTAGTGACCTTCTTAAACAGCCTGCATCACAGAATCCAAAGCTTCCATGTGAAGATAACGCTTGGAATAACCCACCCCCAGCGAGACAGGGCAGCAGCAAGAAGGCAGTTTCATCCTTCTGCTGAGTCATAAGCTGATCCCTTTGCACATGTTGCACATGTGTGAGACAGCAAGCCCTGGGGCAGGGTGGCATCTATGGCTATGGAAGAGGAGGACATCTTTCTAAGGTCTTATCTAAGGATTGACCCATGACCTTGACCTCTGGGCAATGAACACTGATAGCTAAGACATCACTCCCCACAGGCCATTATGCATCCACACAGTGGGACCTTGCTGCCTGGGAGAGCCCAGTGGAATGTCAAGCAAACAGTCAAGTCGATAACTGGGTGCTTCATCCCACAGCCCTTGGACCGTGTGTCTGGGTGTAGGAGGGGGACTCTGTGCCTGTGAGTGTGTGCCCAGCCCTGTAGACCGGGGTCTTCCAAGGGACTTGCCCCAGTGTGAAGGAAAGACCCCGCCCAGCAATGACGAAGTGGCTAGGACATCTTTCCACAGCATCTGGGAGGAACAGGCAGGGCCGGATGTGGGCCGCTGACCTTCTCCCTTCCTCCTGCAGAGGAAGCTCCTCCTGCAGCCACCTTTGTGCTGACCACTGGGCGGTTACAAATGCGTTCCCTGCCTGTCGGTCCCTTCCTGAGCAGTGAGGAGCAGCTCAGTCAACCCAGCCCAGCCTCCACTCCCGGGAAAGCCAGCCTGGGGAAAGAGCTGCGCTCCCTGGCTTCTGACCAGTGCAGGGTGGGGTGGGGGGCAAGGACCAGAGGCCAGCTGAGGCCTTCACCCGGCCTCTTCTGGAGCTTGGCTCCCTCCCCTCCCCCAGAGGAAAATAGACACAGGGTCAGAAAAGACTTCCCTGAACTAATAGTACACGACTGCGGAAGGCCTGGACCAGGGCAGGCAGGCGCATGGAGAGCATCCCCTGGCAGGGAAGGTGGTCAAGAAATTTCATTTAACAAAACACGTTTATAGTGTGTCTCATGTGCCCTTTATAATTATCACCTTATTTAAACCTTACATAATCCCCAACCCTATGAGGAAGGTGTTATCATTATGTCCGTTTTACAAACGAGGAGGAGGTTGAGGCACAGAGAAGTTAAGCAACTGGCCCGAGATTGCCCATCTAGTAAGTGGCAGAGCATGGATTTCAACACAGGCTACAGAGTTGACGCTCTTAATTAATATGCCAACCCTACCTCCCAAAGGTACAAAAATAAGAGAATCACTTGAGCATCATGTGTTTACTAGGCACCGTCACAGGGTCCTGCCTGGAACACACCACTTGGGAGACCAGCATATAACTGTGCCACGGCTACCCTGCTGTTAGGTGATGGGAGTGATCGGAGCTATATTGTGAAGGTACCCAGGGCAGCTGTATGGTGAAGTGGGAGGGCAGGAGATAGAAGGATGAATTCCATTTGACGGCAGCTCCTGCTATGTGGTGTGCCAGGTACTTTCAAATATGCAATTTCATTTAATCCTTGCAAAAACCTCATGAGGAAAATGAAGGTCAGAGTAGTCAAGTAACTTACCCAAGGATGCACAGCCAGCCACTGGCCCAACCGAGGTCTCTCTGATAGCAAGGACAGATGACTTTCCACTACACCAGGAGTATGCTAGGAGCACTTGCCAACTAAAGGATGGGACTCAGAGAATTCAAGTAGCCTGCCAAGGTCAACAGGCAGCAGGGGGCTGAGCTAGGATTCAAACACAGGCCTGCCTGATGCCTGATGAGCAACTGCCAAGGCCTGGGGTTCTTCTTGGCTCTGCTGTTCTCAGGACTTCAAGCCCCCGGTCGGGGATCTCTTAGGAGGGAAGGACAGGAGGGAAGTCCGTGCTCTTGTCCCACTGACAAGGAGGGCCTGACTGTGGCTGGGAGCATTCAGGGCACCTGAGGCTGGCTGACCCCTGGTGTTTCAGGAGGTAGAGCCAGGTGCAGGTGTGGGGCTTGGTGGGGAGGACTGCTGGTCCTCTGCCCCTGTCTGAGGATGCTTCCCACTCTCCAGGCCCAGCTCTCAGCATAAACAAGGTTTTGGAGACCCCCACTGCAACCCAGCTCTCCTGATTTAAAAAAAGGAAAAATAGGAAAGATTGCCTCTCAATTTGTGTGTTATTTTGTTAAAAGCAGGGGCAGACAAAAAGGCCCCACCAATTTCTGTCTTGCCCTGGGCCCCTTAACCGCAGCTCCAGTTGGGGGTGGGGGGAGCAGGTGTAGGGGAGTTCAGTCCCAGCACTGTGGGTGAGCAGGCGGGGGGCCAGTCTGGGGTGCCGACCCCCTAATCCCCCACCAATGGAATGTGCTTGATTCCAGGAGGCTAATGTTTTGGGGGTGGGGGAGCTGCAGAAGTCCCCTTTAAAAAGCCAAACGTTCAGGCAGGCCTGTGGCCCCGCTGTTTGACGGTTCTTGATGGATGAGCCTTCGACCCTCCTGTGGAGCCTCCTTCTCTCCCTCCTCACTCGCCCCCCTCACTCTGTGAGGTCTGGCTTGTGCAAGGAAGCCTGTCAGTGTTGGGACATGTTGGCCCATGGCCTGCAGCGGGATGGGGCCTCTGAGGATGCCTGCATCTGGCCCTCTCCTCAGAGGGCTCCTCCAGCCCCAGGCCTCAGGGTCTTGGGCGCTTCCCTTTCAAAGCTGCAAAATGATCACCATTAATGTCGCTTGTCTCCTGGAGGCGCTGAAAGTAGGATGAGGAGGCCCTGGCTGCAGAGGACCCAGGGCTAGATCTGGCTTATTGGGGCTGGCTCGGTGGATGTCGTGTGGGGTTTTGCCCATGGGAGGCAGGGGCTATTAGGACCACCCTGGGACTGCGGTGAGTTCAGCTGTGGACCTCTGTGGAGAGGTGGCTCTTGCCTGGGTCCTCCTGGAGGAACCACCTTGGAGCCTGACAGGGCTGGGACCAGGGCAGGCAGCACGTGAGGTTCATAGGTGAGCCCCTGCACCACCCTGAGAGGGAGTGCCTCCTTAAATTTTGTGCCCTTGGCACCAGGCTTGCCTCTTCCCAGTCCTGGCCCTGGAGCCTCATTACCTCCAACAGAAAGTCTGATTTGATTGCCCTCATACTCTACACTGAGATGCTTGGATCCAGAGGACCTCAGAGGAGCCCACATGGAGGGGCAATTCAGTGTGGAGAACTGGGGACCCAGTTTATGCATCAGCATGTGCCAGCGCTGGGATGTCAGGCTTGGAGGGGGTGAGTTGGGTGGAGGAAGGACCACCCAGGTCAGCTGTCTGCCCTCAGGAGCCTGCCGTCTCTGCTGAAGGGTCTGCTCTAGGCCAGTGCCGTCCAACAGGATCGGAGCACAAGCTACAAATGTGAGCCACGCATTTAATTTTAAATTTCTAGAAGTCATATTAAAAAAGGAAAAAGAAAGAGGTGAAATTCATTTTGATAACACTGTTTCAACATCAATCAATATAAAAAAAGTATTGAGATATTTTCTATATTTTTTTGTACTAAGTTTTTGAAAGCCAGTGCATAGGTTGCACTTACAGCGCAAGTCGATTTGCACTAGCCACACTTCAGGTGCTGGGTAGCCACATGTGGCTAGCGGCTAGCATTGGACAGTGCAGCCCTAGACTGTGTGGCTTGCGTCATGGGGACAGCACCTTGATTTCAAGGAGAGGAAAAAACAGGATACGCCAAGGTGTGGCACGTTTGGGGGCCTTGAAGAGGGGCTTACGGGTTTCTTCTTGGAGACTTTTCAGGCTGGGTTGGCCTGCTCCACCTCCTGGCGTGTTGAAGGCGATCTGGATGCAAGGATGGTTCCTGAGCTCTGGTCCCCAGGCCTGAGCTTGCAGAATCTCTGTCTTCAGGGTCTTGCTGTGTGTGTCACCCAAGCAGCAGTGCGAGACAGAGAGCTGAGCACTGGGCTGGAGTCAGGACGTGCAGGTTCCAACCCAGCTAGGCTTTGAACTCTGTGTGATGTGGGCAGGTCATATTTCCTCCCTGGGCCTCAGTTTCTCTGTGGGGAAATGAGCAGGCTGATTAGGTATCAATTCATTGGTTATCAGTGGCATAGATGGAAATTACTCAACATCCCTGCCTCCCACCTCACACCTGAAACCCTGAATCCTCATTGAATGGACATAAAAAGGGGATGCCACAGGGGTTCCTGCATGCTCAGGGCATGCTCTGGGGCTGTAGAATAGAGGGCTTCTAGGTTGGCACACTTTTCCAGGTCTCACAAAGTTGCTGCCTGCTAAAAATAATCCCCTTCCACATTGGCCTGCCACAGCTCAAGTCCATTCATGGATGTATACTGAGCCCTCCAGAAAGTCAGATCCTCAAAGTACTACTGCTCAACGGGCTCGTGTGGCAGGGTGAGGCACCCTCTTCCGACACGTAGATGGATTGGTTCCTAAGGCCATCCCCTTAAGCCCACTGCCTCTTTAGTCCAGAATGAGCAGATTCTTTGAAAGACAAGAGCAGGTCTTTGTCCTCAAGAAGCTTGTGATCTAACCTGGAGCCTGATTATTCACGGAAAGCCAACACTCATTCGAGGTGAATGCTAATACGCAGAGAACGATAAAGACAAGAGGGTGGAGAGGCTGCAACAGGATGGGTGGTCAGGAAGCCGGCTAGAGGCAGAGCTGGGATGTGAGCCAGCTTGGAAGAGGGGACAGATCACTTCAAGGAGCTGCACAGGCACACAGGTCTGAGAACACACAGTGTGTCCGGACACCCCAGTTGGATGTGTGACTCAAGCCCACGGTTGGGCAGGGAAACAGAGGTTCCGGATTTGGGAGTAGGAGGTGGGCCAGTCCAGGAAAGGTGAGATCCAGGCCCAGGAAGTTGTAGCAGGGAGCCACTGATGGTTCCTGGGCAGAAGACGTGCATAAGGTGGTATTCCAGGCAGGTGAATCTGAAAGCAATATGCCTGGGAGGCAGGGGGGCGAGGGCGCAACCCTGGAGGCAAGAAATTTACCCAGGAGGCCCAGGACCACCATGAAAATAATTGACACTCATATTAGGGGCAAAGCTCTTCATTCCCCTTCTCATTTAATCCTGCTCCAACTCAGTGAAATACATAGAGTGGGTATTATTGTCCCCATCTGACAGATAAAGAAATTGAAGCTCAGAGGAATTAATTGATTTGTCCAAAGGGACTCAAGGTGGGAAATCAAATTGAGGCTACTTGTATCAAGTCCTGAACTCTTCCTACTATGCCATGTCTCAGTGGTCCAGGAAAAGGGGGGCCCAAAATGAGGAGACAGAGGCGACCAAGCTTCCCCGGAGGCATGAAGTATGTTTAGAGGAAAGTGGAACTCACTTGAGCCAAGCTTCTCTCAGAAGTCTTCACACTTAAATACTGATCTGGTGCATCTGATCCGGCTGACGCTGAGATAGATGCCCAGGCTGAGAGTCAGCGAGGCCTGAGTTCAAGTCTCAGCTGGCCACTTGCCCACTGTGTAACTTTGGGCTCTTGAGCTCTCTGAGCCTCAGTTTCCTCATCTATAAATTGAGATACCTGTACACGGGGGCTCGTAAGGAGTGAGATTACTAGAGCCCAGAGAGATCCACCTCTCAGTCAGTCCCTCAAGTCTAACTGAAGCCAACCCACTGCTCCGTGTGCTGACACACAAGCCTCCTTCTCCCCAACGGTTAACCAGGAGACCACCACCCTACCCCTGCAGCTGCTCCCAGCCTCACATTCCCTCTGCCTCCCTCAGACTCCTCTCCTCCCAAGGACGTCCACGCACACCCTGTTTCATGTGGCCCCAAAGAGCAGGAGGCTGAGAAGGCGTTTCTCCGGTCTGGCAGAGGGCTTTCTAGAAAGTGCGCTGAGCCCCACAATTGCCTAATGATCATGAGAATCACTTAGCAAGAGGAAAAGCCAGACCTTTGCCCTGGCTCCCCTCACAGGTGATGAGGTTAATCGGGAATTCTCTTTCCCTCACTCAGGGCAGCTGGTGGGGGTCTGGCTCCCCAATGACCTGGGGACACATTAGTCAGCGATAAGAGGGGCTTTCCAGCCCCTTTTATCCTGTTTACAATACACTGGCTCTCCTTGGACAAAACCCTGCCCCCCCAAGCCTTCTCCTGGCTGTTACGGCTACAGGAGACAATTTGCTGATGGACTCTCCGTGGAGGGCAGCTTCCTTGGAGACCCCTCCCCACCTCCCACAGCACCCGGGGCAACATCCCCTCCACCTGGTGGGTCCTGGAAGGGGCCCCAGATGCTTGTTTTTCTCAGCTCATTGCAGCCTCTGAATTCAGAAATGTCATCTTTTCTGTCTGCTCAGCTTTAATCGAAGGGGCTGGGGAGCAAACCCAGAGGCAGTGCGATTATGTTTCTCTGGCTTTGGCGGGACGATTAGGGTTTTGTTGTTTTCCAAAGCAGAAGCCACCAGAGGTGTCTTACTTAGCCGTGGCAAGGCCCTCTTTGGGTCAAAAAGGCAGGATGCTGCAGCAGCTACCTGCAGGGCGGTGTGGGACTGCAGCCTGGACCTCGCTCCCCTCTCCCCTAGTCAGCTTGGGCAAGCAAGTTAATTTCTCTGGAGCTCAGCACGCTTGTCTAGAAAATCAGGATGGTGATGCCTGTGCTGCCTCCCACTAGAGAGTTATGAGCACAGGATAAGAAGTGGTTGCGAAAACACTTAAAGAGGAGGCATTTTGTTTAGCTCTCTGCACTGATTTCAAGTGACGAGTCTTTCGGCAAGAATGGCCCCTCTGAGGTAGACAGTTTATAATTGCCTGAAAGTCAACTGTCAAATGATTCTGGGCCTCCAAAACTGCAGGCAGGCAGAATACTTAGGAGAGTGAGTTGATTAAGCAGAGTCCATTTCAGGGCAACAGATATTTAACAAGCACCTACCTGTACCAGTCACTGAGCTGGATCTGGGGAGATGCAGGGGTGAGAGACACATCTCCTGCTCTCAGGCTGGTGGACAGAATTGCGACACTGGTGACTGGTGCTGAGAAGGAGCACAGGGTGCCAGAGAAGCACAGGGGAGAAGTTCCAACCCAGCCTGGATGTCAGAGGTGCTCCCCAAGATGGGTGAAACCAGAGCTGAGACTTGAACAAGTGGAAGTCAATCAGGCCTGAGGCAGAGGGAAGGGTGTTGAAGCACAGGGAACAGTGCATGCAAAGGCCAGAGGACACAAAGGCCCTTGTGAAAAGAGCTGCAATTAATTACTCTAGTTAAGATGAGGGAAATGGCCAGGGATGTGACCAGTGAGGAGGGCTCTGTCTGCCAAATAAGAATTTTTTACTGTGTTCTGTAGGCACCAGAAAGCTATCAAAAGCCTCAACATATATATGACACCACATCTCTGTCTTAGAAAGATCTTCTGGGTAACATCGAAGAGGGTGATCGGAAAGGGGAGGGAGTGGTTGAGGAATGATGAGGGGCTCTCAATAGGCTCTTCCAGTCTGGTAGGGGAAATGAGACATAGTCACAGCTGGCACCAACTGTGTAAGGTGGCATTTGAGCATTGGCACAGGTGGGGTAGACAATAGTGGAAAGTGGTGCTCAGGAAGAAACAGGATCAGAAGGTGGACTGGGAGGGGGTCAGAGCCCAGGGTGGGGGAGTACAGGGAGCACAGTTGGTTTGGTAGAATGGATAACAGAATTGTTTTATTCAACCTGTTTGAGATGGCCAGAGAGACACAACAGATTAATTTGGTTTCAGAGATAAGAATTAAATTCCATCAAATTGGACAGATCAAAAATGCTCTTCAGAGCATTCAAGTTTATCATACCACAAAGGGAACAAAGAGGTTAACTATAGATTGGTTTGCCAAATCCTGGAACTGCAGAACCGTGGGGCACCTCTTGAAGTTCAAACAAAAGGAGAGAGCAAGGAGTTGTCATCTTGGTTTTCCTGAAACACTACTTCATTCCGTTACCCAAGGCTCAGAGCCCTCCAGAGGTTCCCCATGGCCACAAGGTGGATGAAAAGCATCTTCCTATCCACAGCATGACTGACTCACCATTTCAGCTTCATCTTCCTCTACTGCAGAAACCCTCTACTTTAGCCAAGAGGAACCACACAAACTGCCCATGAATACCTACACCTTCCCAACTTTACCCTCTGCTCGCCAGGAACGCCCTGTGCCTGCCTCTCCATACATCTTAATCCTTCTTGTACTTCAAGGTCCAGCTGAAATCTCATCTCTTCTGGCAAGTCTTCTTTCATCACCCAAATTCAAAGGGACCTCTTCCTTCCCTGCATTCTGACAGAACTTCATTTTCTTTACTACTCACTACACATTCATACATCGTCTTTCACTGATAACTTTTCGTAAGCCCTGTACCCTGTCTGTCCAACTAGATGACAAACTTTTCGGGGTTGAATATCTAGTGCTACATAACAAACTACACCAAAATTCAGTGGCTTAAAATATCATCCATTTCACCATATCTCTTGATTTCCTGGGACAGGAATTCAGGCATAGGCTCATTTCGGTGATTGTTCTGTTCCATGTGTGGTCTGCAGAGGTCACTTGGTGGGATTCAGCTGGTGTATAGACCAGCATGGTGGGTACAAGAAGGCTTCAATTACATATCTGGTGTTTTGACTGGAAGACGGCTCAGCTAGGTATGTTGAGTGGAGTACTTACAGACATGGTCTTTCCAGTACCATGGCCTCAGGGTAGTCAGAGTTCTTCCAAGGTGACTCAGCGTTAGCAAAATGAGTGCCCCAAAAAGCTGAGTGGAAGCTGCAAGACTTTTATGACTTGGCCTTGGAAATGCCAGAATTTCACTTCTGCCACATTCAATTGGTCAAGCAAGGCACTAAGGCCAGCTCAGATTTAAAGGGAATGGAATTGATTCCGTCTTTATTGGGAACAGTGGCAAAGAATATGAGACCATCTTTATTCTGCCACACCATCTTGTCCTAAGACCTAGGCAAGCAAAGTCCCTGGCCCAGGTCCCAGGCTTCAGGGGGCCTCACGCTTTGGAGTGCTACTTTTGAATTTTTCTAAGTCCTCTTCAGTGATGGGGGTCGTTCTAGTCTGTTTCTCCTCTTCAGGGTAATCTCTAACCCTCCACCCCATGCATGGGGTTGACCAAGTGCCCTGAAAAGCTTCAGGACTCATGCCAATGGGTTGTCCAGGGCAACCTGGCAAGCAAATTGCTTCTATTGGCTAGCACAGTATTTCTTTTGTGGCATTGCACAAGTTCAGGCCACCAGAATGGTATTGACTTGTTGATTTTGGGTGATTCTCATTCACATTGGATACAGGATGAGTTCAAGACTCTGGGCTACTGACAGTCTACTGCTGACCCTTGAGTTTTAGCCACCTGTGTGGGTACATGCCATGGCTCTTGCCAGCCTGTGTTCTTACCACAGGGCTGCCTCCAGTCTATAGCACACCAGAATAGTAGGGGTGGCATCATCCTGTGCCCTGTGTGGGGCTCCCCACCTCCACCTGGTAAGGATGGTCATCCCACCCCCTCCACAGGCTTTGTACCACATGTCGAGCAGTCCTCCAGAGGTGGCCATGCCTATCTTCTCCACTTGAGACCATTACTCTGCCGACTGACTTTTACAATCAATGTCCTCTCTTTCTTCTGACAAATGTAATGACCCCATGAACCACTGGGTGGTTCTTAAGCAGGGCCAGGTGAGGGCCATATATTCCTTGCATGAATTGGACTTCTCTTCTTCCTCCACCCATGGGTCCCTAGCCTAACCACCTTTCTCCCCTGACAACTGGCTTCAGTGTGTGGAAGACAGGGGTGCAGTCAACACTGGAAGAGATCATATTCTAGGAATGCAGCAATCAAGGCCTAAAGAATTCAAGAGAAGACATGGTTGGAAGAAATATTATTGTACATTTACACTACAAAATTCTGAGCAGTGAATTATTATTCATATTTACCTGCATACTCTAGGCAAAACATGGCATTAGTGTCATCATCAATGAAACACAGTAGCAAACTTTGGGTCATTAGAAGTCAGCATTCATGGGCAGTGTGAAGGATGATGCAGCATCCTGAGTAAGGACGTAACCATCGTTAAATAAATAAATGAAAACTCAGTTGAGGTATCATCTCCTCTTTGATGCCCTCCTGAATCCCCAAACTAGGCTAAGTGTCCCTCCTCTCTCATCCCATAGTTCCTAGTCAACTGTATCCCACACTCACCACATAGTATTCTAATTATCTGTGCAGATGTTTCCCTCCCAGTATATTAAAGAACTTCTATGGCAAACTGACGTCTTGCTCATCTTTGTACCCCACACCTTGCATTGTGCCTGATACATACTATGAGCCCCACGAATATATGTAGGATGATTCATGGAAAGAGACCACTGGACTAAGTCAGGTGGACTCTGGTGAGCCTAGAAAACAGTTCTAGGAGAGGCTGGAGAACAAGGCACCCATGCAGAATGTTGGCAGTGTACACCAATTGTCCAAGCAGTTTAGCCGTAAAAGAAAAAGAAATGGGATAAAGGTTAAAAGTTCAGGGAGGTGGACTGGTGGAGTTTTCTTCTCTTTAGAGGAAGGCCCAACCATACAAAGGCCTAAGAGACTGAGACACAGAGGGGAGGTCCTCTGGACTTCAATTTCCTTATCTGCCTTACCTGCCTCACAGGGATGCTGTGAGGTCCAAAGAAGAAAGAGATATAGGCATAAAAATTCTTTGAGAAAATTTCTATCTAACCTCTGATAACTTCCAACTACCTATAGAATAAAAATCTATACATAAAAATTTAAGCATGACATTTAAGATTCCCCATGATCTGGCTCTAACTTTCCTTCTAGTACTATTATTGCCCCAAGCCCCCCAAACCAGCCACAGGAGATCTACGTTTTTTCCACTTATTTGCCTTTGCTCAAGCTATCCCCTCAGCCTCAAATGCCCTTCCCTTCATCTCCACTAAGCCAGTAAAATAAACATTTACAGAGTGGCTAGTGTGTGCAAGACTGTTAAAACTCCACTGATTCTATTGATTCATATGTGATTTAGTCCAAGAATCCTTCTTGCTCTTCTCCAAAGAAATGGTATTTTGTATCAATTGTAGCACGCACTCTACCTGAAAACATAGTTTGAAGGCATAGTTAGTCCTCAGAACGGACTACGAGAGATGAGAGATTTGAGGGCTGTCTTTCTACCCCCGATATCTGTGTCTGGTAATAGTAGGTGCTCACTAATAAATAAATATTAGAATAAGTGCAAAAATGTTAAGGATGTACATGGGTGGACAGCCTCTTCGGACACAAAACTGGGTGGGATCCAGCATACAGGAAAACAGAAGCATCAACTTGTCAAAGGAAGAGGAACATCTCCTCCCTTGGGAGGAACTGCAGATAAGCCTGGGAGGATGGAAATGGGTTAGGTCTATGTGGAGAGGCCGAAGTGTTCAAATCCTTTAAGTCCTAACTCAAATACCATCTCCTACATTAAGTGTTTCCTGAATCCCCTACCGGAGCCGAACCCCAGCTTGGCTCAATCTCTGGACTTTCTAGCCTGAAGATGTTTATTTGTACACATATCTTATTTCCTTTCCTAGATCGCGACCTCTTTGAGGGCGGAGGAAGCCTGTTTCTCCACAGCACACATGACACATAGTAACCACTCATTCATTGCTAGTTTATTGGATGGATAAATGGGGGGAAGAGGGATGGGCGGGAGAGTGAATGGACAAACTTGAGATAAGAGAAGCTTGCGCCAGAGACTGCAGTGAAGAGCGAAATCTCCAGACCCACAATTAAACAGTTTAATTCGAAGCCAAGCGAAACCCTCCCAGCCTTCCTCCACCAGCGCAGAGCAAGCACCCGCCTGCTCTCCTCTCACCTTGCTCTGAGGACCTCACGTCAGTACTCTGTGACTGCCCTCGCCAATGCCTGACTCAATGCTGGAGACAACCTCCTGTCAAAACCTATACTTCCTCGTCCCCCATCTGGGGCAGAACCTCTGACTACACTTAACCACCTTCTCCAGGCTTCTTTTCCCGTTCCCTTTAGCCTGTCTCGCCCCCACTGTTAGTCGGGCGCACGTGGGGGCAGCCCCGGCCGGCTTGGGAGTGAGGGTCCTACGACCGGAAGCCGGAAGCCGGAAGGGGGGCTGTGAGGACGTGTTCTGAGGGAGCCCAAGCCGGACCCGGCGGGGCCGGCGACATGGAGCCGCTGTACCAGCAAACGCACAAGTGAGGGCCGCGTCGGGGCACGGGCAGGGGGAAGCCAGGCTGGGCAAGGCCGGACCCCTGGGCTGGGGCTTCGGGCGTCGGCCAATGCGGAGGCCGAGTCCTTCCGTCCGGGCACTGCCAGGGACAGCTCGGAAGTGCTCCGTCTCTGGCGGGATGCCCAAGTCAGCGGTGGACCGAGGGTCCGGCGTGGTGCCCCGGGGACATTGGGCCGGATGGCGCCTAGCATCTTCGAGGCCTTGACTACCTGCTGAGTAGAGTAGAGGAAGGGAAAGTCGCACCTACCGGTTGTAATACTTTGTCCAGCACCTGCCAACTCAGTGCTCTGGGTTGATAGAACTGGTGGGCAGTCAGGGCCCCTGCACGGAGGTGTTTACTGTTTAGTTGGAGAATCAAGGCACGTACGAAAAAAGATCTAACGTGTGGCAGCATGAGATGGAGAGTAAATGAGCGGTATAAACAGGATCTCCTTAGGCAATTTAGAAGGATCCATCCCTGAGCTAAGGTTGTCAGAAAAAGTTTCACTATAGCTCAGAGCTCCTACGTGATGTCAGTCCCTACTCTTGACTGACTCTAATCTTGTCGCTGCTACACTGTGATGTTTTTTCTTTTATTCTGATTTGGTTTATTCTAAAAACCTATTTTTATGGTACAAGGAAACCGCTATACAAGTAGCGTTCGGTATTCATATTTAGTTACAGGTTACGTTTAAGGAAATCGAATTTTGGGTCAGCTTCTCATAAGTTAAATTCCTTAGTTGTGTCCGTTATTCATATTGTCCTGCATTTTTGGAACTTGCTGAGATGTGTAATTCAGTATGGTAATCGAGTCATACCTATCTAATTTTTTTGACAAAAAGTTTGTATGACTTGTTTTTTGTATGATTTTATTTTTTATGTTACATAAACCCTACGTAACATAAAATTTGCCATTTAAAAGTTAACCATTTAATTTTTCATTTTTAAAGTTACCATTGTCATTTAATTTACCATTTAAAAATTTAGCAATTTCTAAGTGTACAATTCAGTGACATTCACAGTGTTGTGTAACCATCACCACTACCCATTTCCAGAACTTTTTCATCATCCCAAACAGAAACTCATGTACCCATTAAGCAGTACCTCCCTATTCCTCCCTCCCCCAGCCCCTGGTAACCTCTGTTCTACTTTCTGTCTCTGAATTTGCATATTCCAGGTATCTCATATAAGTGAAATAATACAATATTTGTCCTTTTGCGTCTGGCTTATTCCACTTAGCATAATGTTTCCAAGGTTCATCTATGTTGTAGCATGCGTCAGAATATCATCCCTTTTTATGGCTGACTAATACTCCTGTCTGTGTGTGGTGGGGTGTACACACACCCTCATGCGTGCGCGCACACACACACCACATTTTGTTGTCCATTCATCTGTTGATGGACACTTGGGTTGTTTCCGTCTTTTGGCTATTGTGAATAATACTGCTGTGAACATTGGTGTACAGATATCTAGTGTCTGTTTGCAGTTTCTTGGAGTGTATACCTATACCTATCATGTTGTAACAACTTTCAAATTTATGCTGTCGTTTTGTTGTGATGAAAACACTTAAAATCATGTCCCCAGCGCCTGGAAATGAAATAAAATTGGGGCTCCCCCCTCCCTAATGAATTCACAACAAGGGAAATACTTAGGAGCATTAGGAATAAGAGGAGGATGATCCTCTTACTGTTTCATTTTCTAACTTTATGGGTTTCTTTCTTTCTGCTTTAGTGATGAAATGTATGGTTTGGATGGATGAAAATACAGAACCTGTTTTGTAATGGTATTAGAGTAGCAGAATTTGCTCCTACTCTGGGGAGCCCTATTCACATAAAAATTATAGGGACTTAAAAAACTAGACCTGTGAGTCAGTTGGAAAAGGAATGAAACAGAAAATCATGCTCATGTTACTAAGAAAGGGCAGATCTTTTACAGTAGCAAGGCACAGTGGGCTGAGTAGTGCCTTGAAGTTAATCTGTGATGTGCAGTCTCACCTGCTTAGTTAATTTGGTTAAACAGTGTTGCTGAGGAGGCCATGACCCAGTTTATTATCAAGAATAATTTTGTTCAGAGAGTCTCAGACTACCTGTTATCAGCGTAGCAGGTAGTTGGTCACAGAGTAATCTGAGTAGCTCAATCCTGTGTAAACTTAGGGAGAGTTGGGATACTGAAATACTAAATGGTGTCCCAAACAAGATTTGTGGCCGAGTGTGGATGAACTGCTTACCTCCACAGGCCTCCAACAACTGACCCTTGGGCTCTGTGGACCCTCAGACTCTAGCAGGGCTTGTCAACTTCTCTTGTCGAAGGCCAGATAGTAAATATTTTAGGCCTTGCAGGCCATACAGTCTCTGTGGCAGCTGCTCAAACTGTGCTGTTACAGCAGCAAAGCAGCCATGAGACAATATGTAAACAAACAGATGTGACTGTATTCCAAGAAAACTTTCCGGACAAAAACAGACCGTGGGCCAGATTTGGCCTACCACTGTTTGGCCCTCTTCTAGGCAGTCACTCGTTCATTCAGTGAATATTTATTGAGCGCCTACTATAGGTTGGGCACCATTCCCAGTGTAGACAGTACAACCGTGCCCACCAGGAGTTTACCTTCTTTCACGCTGCAATATGTTCTCATCTACCTTTCCCCTTAAGTGCTACGCCAGGACTGCGACTTCTGGTTCTAGACCTCTTTGCCTTGTTTTCCTCAGTTATAAAAGGATAGTTTTGAGCTGGTTAAACTGTAAAGCTCCTTTCAGCTCCATAATACTGGCAATTGAATGTCTTTAAAAGGAAGCATATGGAGTCCTCTGAGCATCAGCAATTAACTTTTGCAATTGCAGAAATTAATGACTGTGGCTCAATTGACACAACAATAACAGAACATACTAATTTTACTGGAACTTTGAATCCACTTTGTGGTTATCTCTTGCCATGTCCCCGAAACTACATTGGAATTAGATCAACATTTAAAATTATGTATCCTGAAAACTCCTGCACTGCCTGAACAATGAGTGAAAAAAGGTGAATATTACAATAAACATTTTACACTTAAATAATGCTGCATTAGGATGAACTTTAGTAGAGGAGCTAATAGCCAGGCTTCTATTTTTGAGATCCCGGTGGTTGTGAAGGTGCCCGTATTTGTCCCCTGTGTAGTCCAGGAGCCTTCAGTGCCCTGGACCTTATTATCCCTAGAGATTCTGATTCAGTAGGTTTGGAGCACAAGAAGCTCTATTTTTATTTCTTAATTTTTTTATTGCGGTTATGATTACAACATTTTGAAATTTCAGGTGTATATTGTTATTTGTCAGTCACCATATAGGTGCTCCCCTTCACCCTTTGTGCCCACCCTCCATCCACCTTCCCCCTAATAACCACTAATCTGTTCTCTTTGTCCATGTGTTTGTGTATCGTCCACATATGAGTGAAATCATACGGTGTTTGTCTTTCTCTGTCTGGGTTATTTTGCTTAACATAATACCCTCAAGGTCCATCCATGTTGTTGCAAATGGGACAGGATTTTGTCATTTTTTATGGCTGAGTAGTATTCCACTGTATGTATATACCATATCAAGAAGCTCTATTATGAACAAGCTCTCCAGGTGATTTTGATGAACAGCTGGGTTTAAAAACTATTCCCTTATCTCAAAACTAGTTTTTCCTTTTTTTGATTTTGCTTTCTGATGAGAGGCTGAATATAGTAGAGGCAAGTGAGTGGGGTGAAAGTGATCAGATGGTTCCCACTACTTTTAAGTTAAGTAAAAACAAACTTTTGTGTGATGCTGTATGGGTTACACAGCAATTTTATTTTGCATTTGGATCTGTGATCTTTTAAATAGTTGTGATTATTAGTACCCTCTTTAACAGTTGAGGAGACTGAGGCACCAGGGAGTTACATGACTTGTTCCATGTCCCTCAGCTATTACGTAGTGGAACTAGCACTTCAGCCCAGATCTTTTAACTGCAAAACCCTGTTTCCTGCTCATGGTGGTCAGAGGCAGCATGAATGCAAAGTAGGCGTATATCATGGGGGGCAGGGATAGTTCTGTGGACTTTTAAAAAGCAATTACATTTTAAAATTCTTCCCAGATCTTCTACAGAACTTTTTAAAAAAATCAGCAGCATGGGGCCGGCCCCATGGCTGTGGTTAAGTTTGCATGCTCTGCTTCGGCGGCCCAGGGTTTTGCTGGTTCGAATCCTGGGCACGGACATGGCACCACTCATCAAGTCATGCTGAGGTGGCGTCCCACATGCCACAACTAGAAGGATCCACAACTAAAAATACACAACTGTGTACTGGGGGGCTTTGGGAGAAAAAGGAAAAATAAAATCTTTAAAAAGAAAAATCAGCAACGGTGACCCTTGCTTACTTGCTGCTAGGTCTCTGCTTAGTTATGTAATCACTCAAACCTCCCATGGGCCCCAAGCGAGACAGGGCTAGGACTTCTGATTTCTAGTGTACACGCTCCCAAGTCATGCTTGTGTATCACCTCTTCCTTATTGGCTTCGAGTGTGTTGTCTGAATTCCCAGTTCAGTTTAAAATAGATTTACCACTTGGCATATAGTAGTTCCCACCATGCTATTCATACTTGCTTTGTTGTTTTGCATTTATTTCCTGTCAGGCGTGAAATATAGAGATTGGAATCACTTTATTGGTGATTTCTTTTCTAGTGCATTCAAAGCAAATAGAGATTGGGTGGGAACAGTCAGTAGTGTTTCCCTGCAACTTAAAGTTTATTCGTTTTGGCTTAGAAAATAGTAAAAGCCAGCTGAAGAGTGTTTATAGGGTTTTGTGGGTGTTGGCATCATCTCTCCCTCTGCCCTCATAGAATTTAAGAATTGAAAGAAGCTGGCAAGGTCTTCCATTCCAACTCACTTTGGTCAGGAAGACCCTTCATAAAACCCAAGACAGTTCATGTATCCTGTGTTTAAACATGCAGGAGCTCTTTGTTTATTTATTTTTTTTCCTTTTCTTGAAGAGATAGTTCATAATTGTTCTTGGGTTTTTTCTTGTGTTGAGCTGAAATCTGTCATCTTGAAATTTGTGCCTTTTGGTTCTGGGTCTCCCTTAAGGCTCAGCAACAGAGAACAAGGCCATTCCTCTTTCTACATGTCAACCCTAGATATTTGAAGAGCACCAGCCGCCCCATTTTAGTTTAGTTTTTTCTTGTCTTTTCTTAGAGGCTTATTTTCACTAGCTCTTTTGACCATTCCTCTTCATGACTTGATTTCTTATCTCTTCCCCAGTTGTCGTGTTCATCATCCATTGGGAAACCTTTAATTGATTTTTTTCTTAATCTTAAGTCACAATGCTTTTCATCCCTTACAAATTTCATCTTACTATTTTAGCCTAAATGAAAAATGTTAATATATGTTTTGTGGTACAATGTCTTAACCACTTATTATAGCACAGAATCGTGCAAATTTCATAAGTTGGTTTTTTTTTTAAACGTTGGACAAAGTGTAGAGTCAAAGGCAGTCCTATAGTGGGAAGCTGGAAATCTTTTCTAGCATCCCTTGGGTACCGTTGTTTAGCCTGCAATGAATCCCCCATCCTTAAAGGTTAAAATATTTGTCAACCTAATGGGAGAAATGTGATATTTCGTTATTCTTAATTTGAATTTTCCTGATTGCTAGTAAAGTAGAGTGTCTCTTCATATATTTATTGACCTTTTAGATTTCCTTTTCTGTCAGTTGCCCTTTGCCCATTTTAAAAAATTGCTTTGTTTGACTTTTCCTATTGACTTGTAACAGTTCTTTGTATATTCTGGACATTAGTCCTTTGTTATTTGCCACAGATATCTTCCAGTCTCTGCCTGTCTTTTTATTTTCTTTGTGGTGCCTTTGGTGTAAAAAAAAGTTTTTGTTTTAATGTAGTCAAATTTATCAGTCTTTTGTAGTTTGTGGGGTTTGGGAAGTAGTTGGTTTTTTTTGTCTTAAGAAGTCCTTCTTTAATCTGAAGTTGTAACATGCACTCCTATATTTTCTTCAGAAAGTTTTAAAGCCTTGCTTTTCACATTTAAGCTTTAAACCATCTTGAGTTTATTTTTGTGTATTACGTGAGGTATCTTTTTTCCATATGGATAACAAACTGAGCCATCAGCATGTATAGTAATCCATTCTTTTCCCACTGATGTATGGCACCAAGTCACCAAATATGTAGGACTGTTTTTGGCCTCTCTTCTTTCCTCTTGGGTTAGGGTTAGGGTTAGGGTAAGGGTTTCTGTCTGTCCCTGCACTACTACCCTATTGTTTTAATTATTATGGCTTTGTAATAAATCTTAATAGCAGGTAGGACAAGTCGTTCCTCTCATGCTTATTCAGAGTGGTCTTGGCTATTCTTTGCTCCCCTTTTTAAAATTACTTTCCTGTTTCCATCGATAATGCCATTAATTTTCAGATTTGCTGTGTTAAGCTACTATTGAAAATTTACCACACTCCCTACATTCAGCCCTTCAATGAAGTCCTAATTCTCCTTTCCATCAGCATTGCCGTCCAGTCCTCTATCGCTGTTTCCATGGTTACCTCAAGCTGCATTCCTACATCTGCCTCCATATGTCCAGGTGCTTCCATTCTCAAATATTCAGATTTACCTTACTGAAGTAGCAGTCTGGTCTCAGACTCTAGTAGTGATTTCTAGTTGCCTCTCAGGGCTGCATATCTTGCCCAGGAGCATTCTGAGAGTCATTAGAGAGCTGGCCAGCTTCTGATGCCGGGGTCATATTTAGGGGCTGCAGGGAAGCCCTGGAAAAGACTGGAGCCACGTTGAAACCCAGTTTGAGCTCCTGGCTTACATTGGTAAATTTGGGGTCACGGTTTGTGGTGCTTATGGTAGAGGGTGGTTGCTGACCTTTCCCTCAAGGATTGGAGATGATATAAGAGCTCTGCAGGCCCCTTTCATGTGGCTCTAATGTGGAGAGACCAGAAGCCCCAGAAGGTGGTTGTTGGGGTAGCATAAGCAATATTCCAAGGCCTGACCACAGAGGACCACTAGGAAGGGCCCTCAGGGTGACCTTGGCTAAGCCCTGGGGAGCCTCCGGACAGTGCTCTGGGGCCCGATGTCTGGGACCATGCAGAGGTCCAGGGGACAGTGTTGCATTTCCAGATGAGATGGCAATCACCTCATCTTGCCAGGGAAGGATGTTTACCAAACAAGAGATCCCTATCTTTCAGGGCCTTCCTCTGATGGTTTCCTCCAACTAATGGCCTCTTCTGCCTCTCCCCTCTGACCCCCACTCTCTCTCAGGCAGGCCAACCTGCTTGGAATCCATATGACATGCCTTGCATGCCTTTTTGCATATCATTTTCTTCATATCTTCTCATACCAAATCGTGTCTCCATTCTTCACGATGATGTCCAGAACTCCCTCCGCCCACGTGACTTGCCCCAGCTTACTCTTATTTACTTGCCTTTGCTTGGCACCACTATGCATGGCTCCTCAGCTTGCTTTCTGTTTACACTTCTATGTGTTAGTGTTCTCTTCAATCTTCTTAGGACTTTGGTGTCTATCTGGCCTGTCATTCCTAATTACATTGTTTCTCAAGGACAAGGATTATATCTCTTTTGCCCTTTGGCTCTCCCTAGCACAGACCAGTGCTCAGCACATTGGGTCAAAGAACAGAGAGTGGGATTGGCTGGGTCCAGATCGAGGTTTATCACTTGCTCTGTGACCTTGAACAGTTACATAACCTTTCTGGGCTTCAGTTTTCTTATTTATAAAATGAGGATGATAATAGTACTTTCCTCACAAGGTTATTGACTTTGCAGAATTTCTCGGATGTGGTAAGCACTCAATAAATGCTGCCTATCAGCATTGTTATTAATATTAATTTTAAACTATTAGAAACCATGCCAAAACATGTGGCCTAAAGTGCCACATACAAATTTTACAGTTCAGTGATGCTGTCAATTTAAATCAGTTACATGTTAGCATCAGAAAAATTGTCTTTCCTGACTGAAGCATTGTTGATTACTCCTGTCTCACTCATTTCCTCCCTCTTCCTTTGATAGGCGGGTCCACGAGATCCAGTCTCACATGGGACGCCTGGAGACAGCAGACAAGCAGTCTCTGCACTGTGAGTAATTAACTATGGAGACCAGAGTCCTTTCTCTGATGACACGGTGCTAATGGGCTGGGTTTCCTGACTGCATTTCTGCCCTGGGGGCTTAATGATTCAGCGTGGAATGAGTTTCGTTCTGAGGGTGGACAGAAGCCCCGATGGCAAAGTCACTGATTTCCCTGAGTGTGCCCTTTGGAGTCCCACAAGCCTTATCCCCCATTACCCCTCCACTCAACCTGACATGGCCCTATGGGAATGGAAGTTCTTTCTTCCATCTGTCTTAATCTAATTACCTAGTCCTTAAAGGAATGTACTCCATAAAAATTCAGAGATGTTTAACTGGAATTGGTCATTTCTTCTGAGCTGAGAACTGTGACTTTTTAGGAGGATTATTCAGAAATGAATAGCAATAGTAATTAGTTTAGTTCCCACACCATGGTTTCTTTTGAGAAGAGTGCTGCTTTTTGTTTTTTACTTTCTTTTCTATTACATGAAAAGGTGCTTTTCCTGAGTCGGCCAGACAGACACTACTGGTTACCCCTGCACTGCAGGAGCTGTCTTCTCACCACACTACTTGGCCCTCCCCATGCCTGTTTCTCCTATTGTCTCATGTCTTCTTCCTGCAGCTTCAAAAGCATCTCTTGGTTCTGTACCCCACCTTGTTCTAATCTAAACTGTATCTGTTAGCTGTAGGCTAAGCTAGGAAGGTGACATTGCTCTTTTTACTGTCATTTTTTTGTTGGGCAAGAATCAAACTGGATGCATTTTTTTGTGCACAGTTTAGTTTTTCTCCATCGACTGTTTGCCTTCCCAACAATCTCATTGTTACATGATAAGAAATGGAAAAGAGGTCATTTTGACTGTTTATCAAAAGGGATAAGGAAAATGACTGTATTTATCATATCTTTACCTCTGTGGATTCTTTCCTGGACCTTTCCTATTGATATGTGGTCTATTTTGGAGCCTCCAGCCTCAGCCTCCCCATTCTTATAGAAAGCCTTCAGGGAGCTCTTCTCAGCATTTCACATACTAATCTTCTCCTTGTGCTTTTTTTTAAAACCTCATTACTGTAGGGAATTCAATTGGCAGTCTTTTTACCAGATATTTATAACCCATATCTGAGAATAATCTCAAAGGAAAAGAGACCTCATTCTGTATCAGAAAATACTGGTTTTTCTTAAAATATTTATTTGGACAACTTTAAATGTGCATTTTATTTTCTTAAGGCGGGAAATTTATTTCTACAGATTTATCTTCAGCTTTTTAAAAAATTTACATTGTTATGGTATTAACAGCTATATATATATTTGAAATAACATTTACAAAGTCACTTAGTATAACTTGAAATCTTTTCTATTATTCAGTATTGTATGTATTTTTCTCCTTTTTGAAATATGTTTTTTTGAGTTTATTGGATATGGGAAAAAAACACGTTTGATTTATCATTCTAATTTAAGTTCACTATCTCTTTTCCAGCAATTATTCTTTTTTTCTCTTTTGTGCAGTGGTAGAAAACGAAATCCAAGCAAGCATAGACCAGATATTCAGCCATCTAGAACGTCTGGAGATTTTGTCCAGCAAGGAGCCCCCTAACAAAAGACAGAACGCCAAACTGTGAGTGCTCAGACACCCCAGGCTTGTTGAGGCAGCCCTTTCCTCCAGGGGAGGCTGTGGAATGTTCTGAAAATCCATTTATACATTGAAAAACTGAGGCTATGCAAAGATGAAGTCCCCATAAAGGGCACAATTCTATTTGAGTCATACTCCCTCAGAGTAGAAAGCCTGTGAGGCTGGTAGCTCAGGAGCCTGGTGTCTTCTTACCTCACTGCTGTCACTTTGAAATTTTTGCCTCCAGTACTTTTTGTCTGACCTGACCCATGGCCACTTGAGACTCATTCTGCCAGGGAGTTTTACTCTGCCCTTTGGTTCACACTACATGCTTAGGTTAAAATGAAATCTTGCTCTTAATCACTTCAGTCAGTCTATTTATAATGAAATACTGATCTAATGTTTGATATTCCCTCATGAAATTAATATGAAACCAGTCTCACCACCTCCCCCCCAGTCCCTGCTCCCAAAAGTTTTATGAAACTTCATTGATGCTTTACTCCAAAGATGCCCTTGGGCTTCTTCCAGGGGAGCGATATAATACATAGAAGGTCAGGAAGAGGTCATTGAACCTGCTTCCTGTCACCTGTTCCCTGTCACGCATCCAGAATCAGAGGCCAGCAGATATTTAAGTAAAGCTGCTGGAATCTTATGTGCTACAACCCTACTTTAACCGCAAGCTACTTCTTTACTTTCAACATCATTGGTCAAGATAAGATTATTTGGGGGGGATGGCTTGGAGTGGTATAGGGAGAAGCAAGGAAACATCTTTCCTGAATAAAAAGCTCAGCTACCTCAAGTTGTGCTGCCCTGGGTTCCTGGAATTTAATCTCTCTCTCTATCAATTCCAGTCGTGTTGACCAGTTAAAGTATGATGTCCAGCACCTGCAGACTGCTCTCAGAAACTTCCAGCATCAGCGATACACAAGGGAGCAGCAAGAGAGACAGCGAGAGGAGCTTCTGTCTCGCACCTTCACCACTAACGTAAGCCAGGCGCCAGGCGGGGGTCTGCAGGTACTTGATGGCTCGTTGGAGCTGGGGCTCAGGTCTTTGAGCATCATTCTTTTAGGGGGCGTCTGGAGGAGACAACTGGAAAGGCAGTGGGCTTCGTGCATTGCCACCGAGGTTAGCCCTAGACAGGGGATCTCTTTTTCTAACACAAAATCCTGAAGAGGAAGCAGTTAAATTGAGGGACTGGGCAGAGGTGAAAATTACCTGGTTTGACTGGTCCGATGTAGCAAGTTGGAAGTTCACATGGTGGAAACGTTTTTCTGATCAGATGGAGACAGATGATTAGAAGTTAGACCATTTGTAGTAAGGGCAGCATTTCACAGCTGCCTTCAGGCAGTTGCCGTTGTGCTGTGTATGTGTGTGGTTCCAGTGTCAGATGCATTAAAATGGTTTTGTCTCTAGTCTGAGCAGCAATTTGGGGGAATTTGTTAGCACATACTTCGTTTTAGATGGATGGCTTGGCTTGAGCCTGTTTGAAAAGGGCCTATTGGTTTGCTTATTTGATTTCTTAGAACACTTTTGTCCCTGCCCTTTAGTCTCAGTAGAATAATTTCCTGGACATGGCTATAGAACATGTTGGCCTTTTTTGTGTCCTGCATAATATATTCCACCAAATGAGGTAGGTTTTAGGGGGGTTTGGGGTTTTGTTTTTTTTTGTTTTGGGTTTTGTTTTTTTTTTTTTACAGAAAGGTTCATTTTCTAAAGAGGTCTTGGCTTTCTAAGCCTGCCATCAGAATTCAAGTCAGTTCCCACTTTGCAGATGTTTAACTCTTACTGTGTCCACACTTGTAGTAAATTTCCCTGAGTGTTTCAGAATGTGCCTACGCAGTTTTTGTTTCTCTAGAGTAAGCAGTCAAGTGACAATGATTAACAATTCAAAAGTGTAATGGAGACGTGTTGGTGGTATAGTTGTAAGCATAGCTGCCTTTCAAAAGTGTAATGAACTATACAACACACTAAAAGATACTGCGTAAGCTTTTGATAGTTATGGCATTGGGTATTTGGGCTTTTTTAGGCTGGGGATGATTGCTTAGAGTTATTTTGTTTCTTAACAGCCTGGTGTGATGCCGTACGTACAGTGGGCCCGTAATAAAAATTGACTTGCCCAGTGAACTTCTTCCTGATCATTCTGCAGTCTGGAGCTATAATACATTTATCTGAGAAATAATGACCTATCACCTATACCCTTTCAGATGGGAGGGTTAAGATTTGTATATAAAAGGCATTCGATAAATGTTAAATAAATGAAAAGAAGTCTCTAATTGATTAATTCAAACACTGAAGTCTTTTGACCCACTGAGCATTGCCCATATGCAGAACACTATTTAAGGTAGTAAAGCATGGGAAAAAATTAAAAGGCATGACTCCGACCTGTGAGAAGCTCCCCTGTTAGCAGGAGGGATTGAAAATGTGCACATGAAAAGTGATTCTGGGGGCCGGCCCCATAGCCTAGGGTTAAAGTTCCCCATGCTCCACTTTGGCAGCCTGGGTTCACAGGTTCAGATCCCAGGCATAGACCCACACCACTTGCCAGCCATGCTGTGGTGGCAACCCACATACAAAATAGAGGAAGATTGGCACAGGTGTTAGCTCAGGGCTAGTCTTCCTCAGCAAAAAAAAGAAAAAAAAAAAGATTGGCAGCAGAAGTTAGCTCAGGGTGAATCTTCCTCAGCAAAAAAAAAAAAAAA